>NW_023998422.1:734307-764016 GCF_014805625.2 Glossina fuscipes | reverse complement strand
TTTTTTTTTTTTTTACATTTTTACTAGGTCTCGCATATAGTCCGATTTTTGAAAAATTTTTGCATAACACCTACATTTGAACATCTTTTTATATTGTCCGGCAAAAGTCGATAATAAAATGAGATCTTTTTGTATCAAGTGGATGCGTGAAATTTAGATGGGTTGGGGCTATTTCGTGATACTCCTCTTATACAATCGCTCTTAGAAGAGAATTATTTTTATATGGTATACCCGGTCTAATTTTTAGTATTCTAATATATGTAATATTACGATGTTGAGTAACATCTATCCTATGGCATCTATGCAAGCCTACCATGCTTTACATATATGCCTCGTTAATGCTTGTTTATGCCCACAAGAGGCAAAAAGTTTTTAGCAGAGAAGCGCCTACAGTTTGTTAAACACATTGACCGAAATTATATAAGAAATCAAGGGATATATACGCCGATAGCATCAGTTCTTATAAGATGGAAAATTTGTTCACGATCATTAGAGGGTTCGGTGGAAAGATGACTTTAGTTTTAGCGACTTTTATCATTCGAAGTAGTGGATAACAAATATTCGAAATGAACTTTTAAAATGCCAGCAATGCCAGCAATGCTTAATCGCATATGTTTATAATAACGTATGCAAGCACGAATGCATGCATACTCAGTTACACGCTTGCATAACGCTAGCAAAACACTCCACCATAATACGACGCCATTTTGCACTTTACAGTGAAGAAGGAATGGTGTTAATAAAGATGTATGGAAAGAATAGCGAAATAAAAGAGCGCAGATAAAGCGATATTTTCTTCGTACGTGAATACTCCGTTGCATATTGTTTGTATCGTTGCATTTCACGTTCATTTTCAGTTCTCTTTTCTTTTTTGTGTTTTTTAGTCGAAAACATGTTTCGATTGTAATAAAATGACTTGAAATTCTAACCAGTTTTCTACGAATTCTTTTGGGCTAAAAAGAAATTTTTTTTTTTATAAACGACTTTTGAAAATGTATTTGCGTAATGATATTTGTGTATACATGCATCTTAGTTGGCTGCAGCCTGAACTTGTTTACATTCCTTTGCTTACTATAAACAGATAGTGTTTTTTTTTTTTTTTTTGTTTCTAATTAGCTTAGAAATGCAGCTTGGAAGACATTTTTATAAAACTCTACGGTTTTCATTAAATACATCCTATGGTGCGACGCAATACCTGTTTTATATTAATTTTCGGAATTTTCCAGACAATCTCATGGAATTTCATGCACTGGCGCATTTTTTGCCTAATAGATGATTTTTGTTGCAAATGGCTTGGATCGCACACTGTTGATGAGAAAAATATCCACACAACATTTACATAATACATATTTCTAAAAAGTCGTTTTCGAAATGCTTTGTGTGCCCAACAATATTTTTGATCAAATTTTTAGCATATTATACCCTACACTGAATTTTTGTGACGTCAATTTAGTCAAGTCTAGTTTATAGTGAGTTGTGTTAAGATGAACACAAGCATCAGCATTTCCGATTGTTAACCTGTTACTGTTCTTGTTTAATATAAATTTCATTTGTGGAAATATTTGCTCACATTTATAAGTTGAACCGAAAGTGGACAAAAACTTCGTAGGAAGTGATGCCCACCAAGTTGATATCATGCCAAGATGATTATCTTCTGTTTTTTCCAAATCTTTTTGTCAATTTTTAGACATTGAAAATATTGCAAATTTAAAATATTTCTTTCTCTTTCCTCGGGTTTCATTCCGAGGATTAAGATCCAACTAAAACTTGTTGTTCTTAGTATCTATTTTCAATTTTTCTTCTTCTCAAAATGTTTCTTTCTTCTTTATGTTTCATAACTTTTTTTCATAGATTATGATGTTGTATTTTTGGAACTAAAGTGGGTCACTTGATATCACCAAATGGGCCATTCGGTGGGTTGCCGAGCTCTCATATATGGTATAGGGTATATTAAATTCGGACAAATGCTTGTAATAACGGGCAAGATATCTTTTATTGTACTGATCTGAAAAAGCATGTCTGTCCGTCTGAAGTCTTTTTTATCCATTGTTGCTTTCAGCTTATTTGAGCTATGTTGATTAAATTCGATACATTGACATGTTTTCTCCAAGAGACAAACCGAGTTGGAAATGGATTGCATTGGATCATTGTTACCGTACTTTTGAATTTGCAATTTTCACATGCTCTTGACAAAAATCGCTGAGGAATAACCTCTCGCCATATTAAAATAAGGAGTGGGCCAACGTTTTATATGCCAAAACTGTGTAACCCTAATTAACTTTGGGAATAGCTTCGTAACAGTAATTTGGATCATATAGGTTTATATTTGATATATCATGATCAAAAATGTTCCATAATGTTATTAAAAATTTCACATAAGAATTAAGGGCACTACACTTTGACTGTGTAGATCTATTTTTCCCTTCCCACCCCATATAAGTTTTCTCCCGAAAATTAAGCTTTTATATATGCAGCAATAAAGTGTTATTTTTAACACAATGTTTTATGACGAATGCTCGAAAGGTCGTTGGCAAACGGATTAATTTTGCTAAATTTAGATAATGTCAGTTTATATTTATATTTAGATCTTCCATATAACGTCTTCGACGAAAGGTATGCCTTTAGGGTAACTGTTGGCGCTTTATTATGAAAACAAATGCGGAATGCATGCGGCCTTGGTTTTCCCTGCAGAAGCTCAACGTGCAAGAGGCAAGAAATTGTCGAATATAAATAATAATACATTTCACTATTCTTGTTCAACAACTAAATTTTCTTTCTTCTAAACTCTCTTAATAAAATTAAAATTCTTCTAAACTAAATTTTTGGCAAAAATTTTTCAGTTTCCAGATTTTCAAGATTCATACTGTATTGCATAAAAAAAAGTTTTGGAGGCTACTAAAAATTAGTTAAGCAGAGGATATGAATGAATATGAAAGACATCAAGCATCAATTGTCAGATATGATGAGAAATTTCTGCAAAAATAGCTTAACTTCGAAGTGTTATCTAAGTATATAGATGTATTAATCAAACATTACGAAAATCCAGTGAGATATATGCCGACATATTAACATTTGTAAGGCTTCGTCATTCTGCATAAAACATCCAGTTTCGCTGCATAGAAAAAATTGAAAAATCCGTTTCAAGTCATTTCATAAAATATAGCGTAAATGAGCTTAGTATAGGTCCCTAGCTTATAGGGATTGTCTAACTCTCTGGATGGGGCCGGTTACGCTAAATTAACTCGCTTGTCATCAAGCACTGTGGGATAGGTCGACATGGTAGTGTACTCACGTAAAATCTCTCAGACATCTGTCTCTGGATGCTGCATTTTTTATACCTTGCGCAGGAAGGCTGGATACTAAATCTGTCCGTCTGTCCGTTTAGTACGGTCATAAGAAACTTTACAATGCTTAGTTTTACAAGAGCACTTGAAACTGAATTTATAGACGATTTAGCTTTCGTCGATCGCTCCATTCGTGCTCAACGATAGTGCAATTAATTGCATTTTTCCTCGTAATAAACATTGCTGTATAAATTTTCTGCCATTTTATCAAATTTCGTAAAGTTTTTTTTTATGAAAATCTTACCAATTGAGATAAATTTTGTTGATAAAGGTAAAGAAAATGCAATTTATATAATCAACCACTTGAAAATTTCTTGGAAAAATTTCGTTGTTTTTTCCTTTTGTATACGTTCGGAATACGTTGAAATTTTATGCTATCCGATGAAAATAAACATCAGAAATTCTATACCAACTAATTACCTTCGACAACACAAATGTTGTTTTTGTATATTCGGCAAGCAACTCGGCTCCGTCCTCTGTAACGTCTCAACGCTAATGACAATGACAAACGGAGCTGAAATAACGAGCAGCACTGTTGAATTATTGCTTGCATAAAACACAAGTATACACAAGTAATAACAAAATGTATTCATTTAAGGTTTTGTGTATCTTCGGCTGACATGTGTGCACGTTTTACTATGATATGTGTTAAAGATAGATGACATTAGTTAAATGTTTATATACGCACATGTTTATCTTAGAAATTGTTCTGTTTCCTTTTTGCTATTGCATTTCGCTGTTTGCATTTAGTTTTTTTTTTTTTTTTTTTTTTTTTTAGTAAAATTTCATAATTTTTTTTTTTTTTTTTCTTTAACTGGAAATGCTTGCTAACGGCTCCCGTTACAGCAGAGAAAATATTTTAAAAGCAAAAAAAAAAAAAAAAAAAGTCTTCTTTTGCCCTTATTTCCATTAATATGGAAAGAAATCTTCCTTGAATGAGATCAATTTTATGAAAGAAGGCGTTCTTTGAATGCCAATCATCTCCATTTGCTGATGCAAAAAAACCCCTAGTCGTTATCGTTTTGTGTTGTAGTAAATATGTTAGCGATCCGTTTGAAATGCTCGTCGTTCTGGAATATCCCTGGTGCGTGTATTCATCCCATTCAAACATTTTTTAAATATTCAAGAAAATTACTTTGGGGTTTTTACCGATTTATCGTAATCAGCTTTAAGTTGCTACTTAAATATTTTTGGTCTGGAGTTTTGAAAAATCAGTAAGCAGGCGCACAACAGTTGCAGACAGGCAAACAGATGAAATCACGAACGGGGGTGGTAAATGGATGATTACACGGATTCTCAGGCGGCTAGGCAAACGAATGGGTGTAGAGACGAAAGGCGCACAGGTAGCCACTTGAGCTAAGATTTGCAGACGGAACGATGTAATGTAAAGTAATGTCCTTTGGATATGCGTTCAGTTTGGTGAATATATCACAAAATTATTGAAAAATATCTGAACGATTCGTATATTAATCTCGTTCATTTAATTTTTAGTCACAACATTGACATTTGCAACTAATTCGCAACATTTGCATTATTAGCTCCAATGAACAGATAACAACGAACGTGCAACCTTTGTCTATCGCTTACCTTGGGACAATCTCTGCTTGGAAATGAATAAACTTGTGGATAAGTATTTTCAAAAAATGTTTTTCGTTTTTTTTGTTTGTAAATACGTGTGGCTTCACATCCTTCAACAATTTGTTTATCCTTTCAATGCAAGCACAATAACGTGGCGAGCCTCTCTGACAAGTTAAATCTTATTTGCAGAAACCCATAATATATTTTTAGAAAAGCTTAATCCCTCGTTGCTCAAAGCTTGCCTTCTACATTTTTTTCACATAGTACGCGTGGCATATATGTTGAGTGTATAGAATCTCTATGTTCTGCATTTAAAAGCCTAGCGCTTTACGCGCCCGTTCCGATTAGAGAATCCTTCCCTCAAAATACTTGCTTGACATAGTTTAGCAAAGCAGTTAAGTGCTGTAAAGATAGGAAAAGCAAATTTTTTAAGAAATAGATGAAAAGTGGCTCTGTTCACGATCGCAGTGGAATCATATCAGAGGGACTGCCAAGTTGAGTGTTTTGCTTAAGTTGTCTCAACAATTAGCTTTCGCTATCGAGTCTTCTATTTCTCTTTACCAACAAGGATGCATAAAAGGAAGATCTTCTGTTACGAACCTGTTCGAACTTACTTGCCATATTTTTAAGGCTTTTCCTATACTGATGCCGTCGTATATGCAGATTTCAGTAAAGCTTTTAGTTTAGTTAGTCAGAACTAATTGGTCTTTAAATAGCAGAAATTGGGTTTTTCTTCATATTTATTGTGATGGACAGGGTCTTATTTTCATAGTAGATCGTTTAGAATACTTTTTAGCTCCCATCACTTCTGATGAAGTTCCCTCAAAGCAGTCACTTAGACTTCTTGCTTTTTATCCTATACATCGATGAGTTCCCGATGATGAGCTTCGGTGATTAAGTTCAGTCACATCCTGATGTATGCTGATGATGTGAAATTATTTTCTCATATCTATGAATAAAGCTAGATTTGTACTTGTGCTTTATTGTGCTTGTAGTCTAGAGAGCTTGACAACCCGTATGTTGCAAAAAGACTATTCGTTGATCATTGGTGAGATCATGGCCTTCTCCTTACAGGTGTCACGTTGATTTAATAGAGTCAGTATAAAAACAATTTCTGATTTTTGTCCTGAGGAATTTGAGTGAGGAACCGCCTCGCGTTATGAAAATTGATTGCTTTTGCTGGCCTTACTCTCTTGTGGAGAAACGATAATTCTTATTGGTTAAGTTAATAAATGGAACTATTGACTCGCCAGCACTATTAAGGGTGACAAGCTGCATTATTCCTAGTCTTTCTTCTACAAACTTTATTTTTCATAAAACTCATTCGATGTAGACGCAGCTACGGGCTTTTCCATCGGTTTAGGTTGCTTTGCAAAAATCTAAATGGTATTTACAATATTAACTCAGTATCGGACCTTTTAAATTCTACGAAAGTTGCTGTCTATAACAAGCTGGCCCGATCTATGTCGCATATAAACTAACTATTAATTATTAAAGCTTCATATGATTCGTAGATACATCTAAATACAGTCAAGCCTGTTTTTGTGCGGTAGATAGGGACCGCAGAAAAAAAACCGCACAAAAAAAAATATTCAAAAACTTCATAAGTAGCTATAAGAAATAATTTTTCACAGCATATTAAAGAAAATTTTTTTTTTTGCGGTAGAGAGGGACCGCATAAAAAAAGTCTCACTTAGAAAATATGTCAAAGCTTCACGAAATAGCAAGAAAGTGCTTTCCAAACAAAATAAACAATTAAAT
Organism: Glossina fuscipes; assembly: GCF_014805625.2. Classification (NCBI taxonomy): domain Eukaryota; kingdom Metazoa; phylum Arthropoda; class Insecta; order Diptera; family Glossinidae; genus Glossina; species Glossina fuscipes. The sequence goes on along the minus strand of NW_023998422.1, from coordinate 757,333 downwards.
TACACATTGAAACATTTAAAAAAATTTTAATTTCTAATTTTAAATAAGGAGAAATTTTCAAAATGTACATATTGAAATTGGCTGATGCAATATATGCATAAGAACATTGAGCATGCCTAATGAAATAGGCTGATGCAATAGGTATGAAAATGGCTGTTGCAATGTGTACATACACACTGATAGCAAAAAAAGTGATGCCGACACAGTTCAGATTGACCTAACCTGTCGGCGAAATTCAATGTGTCGATATTCATATACCGCACAAAAAAAGAATCGCACAAAAAGGATCGCACAAAAAAAAGCGCATAAAAAAAGACCGCACAAAAACAGGTTTGAGTGTATGTTCTCTATAATTGGTTGCCAAGTTTCTGGATGTTTGCAATGGTATAAGGGTTCCCATCTCTGTTCGGATCTACAGCCCGGTTGGCAGTGTGCCTCTTTGTCTAGATATCTACGATTTTGTTTACTTGCACATGAATTTTTTTTATATATTTCCTAATTATTTTTTTCACTTTTTGTTATATTTTATAAAAACATTTATAATAAGTAGATAAGATTTATTGTTAAGAGTCAATCTAATTCGATTGTATGTTTACGTTAGATGACGTGTAAATCAATAACAAGTAAGAAAATTATACTCGGTCGTGAACGAAATTTTTATACCAATCACCGTGGTCCTAAAAAAAAAAAAAGAAAGGAAAAAACTAAATTTTCATACTCTGCAATATTGAAGGGGAGCGGCGGATTTCTTCTATATTCAGAAGAAATTTTTCAGAGTACAATTTTCTGGTATACATGCTACGTTTTACGAGCAACAAGGAAAGAACACGGAGAGCAAAGAGTTTACCGATTTTGTTACTTAGATGTGTGGGCGTGTCTCAGACGTGTTCTTTGCAAAGTTTGCGTCCTTTTCGAGTTCTCGTGCAAGTTTGTAAGAGACACTGTCATTTTTGCGGACAGTGCTTACCACAGATACCATACGATTGCGTGCAAGGACAGACGGACAGATAAACGGACGGCCAGGCTTAAGTGCATTCCAAATTTGAATATGGCCAAGAATTTATATACTTTATGGGGTTTTTGAAATTTGATTCTGCGCGTTATTAAGGTATTGGAAAAAAAATTAAATTTTGATTTACTATAAAATTGGTTAGGCGTGGCCAACTTTGTGCAGGCAGGACAGCCTGCTACACAGAATATACTTCAAATTCTTTTGCCCATTTATCTGCTGTAGTTAGTGACTGATGAGAGATGGTTTCGGTTTGCGTGGCACTGTGGGCGTCTATTTTGACCGATTGGCCTATTTTCAATATCAAGCTGTGTGCAAGAATTTCCAATGTTTCTGCTAAACTTGAAGTCGATGACTTTCGCGGCTAGGATGATGTTTACAATAGACATTAGACAGGCAAACGGACACATAGATGGATAGACGGACATGCTTAAACCGATTCGAAATTTGGTGCTGATTAAGAATATATGCACTTTGCAGGGTCCTCGATACTACTTTTTGGGTGTTGCAAACGTTTTGCCAAAATGAGTATACCGCACAATCTTCGGTGATGAGTATCAAGGATTGAGGTTTTGTGCTTATTAATAATCATAAGATAAACAAGACAATGTTTAAAATTATTTTGTGCATTGATCATACAAAAAAAATATTTTACCTGCCTACAAATGCTTACTTCTAAAGTAAATATGGTGGACTTCACGACCCCGTGAATTAATTTTTTTCCTAATAATACCAGAGATATGGGTATCAAATAAGAGGACTTGGAGACTGCAAGGCGATAAAGTAAATGTGGTAATTAGAAATTAGTTATGGCGGGCGTCAAGGCGTAATATTTTTAACATTTTTGTTACAATACCTTTCAATGAAGTAAAAGGTGAACGATCAATTTCATTGGTTTTAGTTTTTTACGACAATAATTGAAAACATGTGGCGTCGAAGATTTTAATGGCGGTTGGTAGGCGGGATTCGCCCCCTTTTCTTTTTATTATATCATTAATTTGTATTGGAACTGAAGGTCTTTCCTCTTTCAATATTGGAAATGCCGCGACTAAACATTTCCTGCCACTACTTGATGGGTATTCCTTAGCAGCCCTTGATTCTTCTCCTGATAGTTCCTAAAATTTTTCTCAATAATTTCTTTTTCTTATTAATTTCTTTTCTTTTATTGTATCAGATGGGAAAACTATCGAAAATAATTTTTTACTTTTCATAATGAGCCGGTAGCCTGTGTTGCTAGTGCTCAATGTCTCTTTTTTTAGTCTAAGAATTCAATTCATTAGTCTAAAATTAAAATAATAATAATAATAATAATAATAATACTTTTCATAATATTTTTGAATTGCTGTCATAAATGACATTAGGTAATCTTTAAATCTATTAATTGTATCAAATGTGCGCATTACGTAACAATATTTTAACGTCATTTTCCCTTTGAATATTTCACTCGACAGCAACTTTATGATTGAGAAATTTTTCACTCGATAGCAACAATCTGCAAATGCATAATTCCTCGACTGCTCGATTAGATAATCGGGAATTATCGCGCAAGTTACGATTGGTCTTAGTGTACATAGAGAATCGTAAACCAGCGACCACTACATACATTTATTGAACTGTTTTAACTCAAAAGTTAGCGAACCGATATAGAAAGAAATATCAGGAAAGATTTCGAAATAATCATAAATTTTCACTTACGGGCAGATGGACAAACAAAAGTATAACTTGCAGTGAACTGACTACACGATACATTGACTATAGAGTCACTATATATATACGAATGCAAGAAATTGCTATTGATTCTCACTGCACTCACAATATAAATGGCAATGTTTCCGTGCTATTTTTTCTTTCAAGTTTTTTTTTTTTTCAAGCCGTAGGGAAGAGAAAGAGAGCAACATGATTAAAAACCGAACCATTTGGTTTGGTATCGATCTGGCTGGCCACGATCAAAGCACCGCTCTTTTCACCGAATGAATTGTGATTGACCTGCAAGGCGTTCTCAGTCAACGTACGGATATCTGCAATAAAAAAGTAACGGCATCCTGTTAGCAGCAAATTCGAAATTTTTCAAATTTGCCAATGTATTGCGTAAACTGTTTTTACTTATGTTTGAGATATTTTTAGATTAAAATTTGATGAAAATTTCTCAGTTAGAATTACAGTTTAAAGCTTTCATTAGAGAAAATCTTATTTTACAACCACATTTGAAATTAAGTTAAGGCACGGACGGACATAGGCAGACAAAGCTTCAAAAAAAAAACCGGATTCAATTTTCATGGAGCAGAAATACTGGACAAGGACCAAACCGCTATTTTATAAGTTGCAAGGGCTTCTCTTTAGCGCCGCATGTGGTTACATCACCATTTCAACACTAGGGACATTCATTAGTTAAATTTCAAAATGGTCTCACCTCGTTTAATCGGATCGTTACAGTAGTAAAGATTAAGTGCAAGGATTTGCTTAGCTGACATAGGAAAAGGGCTGCAAATGTCGTCCCGAATTTAAAGGGACTTAATTGATTAAGATTTCAAAACATTGCGAGAATTATGCCAAAGCAATAAACAAAAAATGCCACAAGTCCTTCAGAGATTAGGTAGGTAGTGTAAGGTTTTATTTTCTCTATAACGACACTATTAACATTATTTACTCAACAATAGATAGCTTCGGCTGAAGCTAATGATATCCATTTCATTGTGATTTCTGAAGCCATATAAAACCGCTAATTTAGATAAGTGTTTGAAAAGTTAATTCGTTTTTTGAATTCCTATTTACCGTACACATAAATACAAAGCAAAAATACAAAAAAAAAGTAATAATAATTATGTACAAAAAGCATAAGAAAATACTGAAGAAATTGAAAAAAAAGAAAAAAAAATTCTGAAGAGAACATCAAAAATTCTTTTGTTTCGTCTGAAGTGACATATTAGACAATAGATCCTTTCCATAAAAAAGTAAGAAGTAAATGACCACGTATTTAGTATTCCCAGCATGTTCAAATTATACGGGTTGTGCACAGGAAATATGTCGTTGCCCAAAAAAAAAAAAAAAAAAAACGAAACAATGAAAAAAGTGTCAGGAAAGTAAAAAAGAAAGGCACACGAAGGGATTTTTCGAAATGCACGCGTTGAGTAACACATAAGGAAAAATCAAAAAAAATTATAAAATCATTTGTATGCACGAACGTCCACAATAGCTGTTTAGCAATGATTAAAGAAACAATGCAAACAAAAAAAAAAAAAAATTTTTTAAATCGCTGGACTAATCGGGAATATTGGAAATTTAGATTCAAAATATTGATTAAACGTAGGTTACGTTAGGTTAGTCTGTTGTTGTTCTCCACGCAGAGGCTCGATGCGTTGTCGCTTGTTCCATTCGTGAAAAGCGCACTGTATTACTAAGTTGAGGGTGAAAATTAGTGCAAGATGCGCTGAAAAAATCTCCAGTGTGGGGTCCGCAAATCACCATTGTCCAGGATTTGAAAAAAAATTTGCCAAATCGTCGACACAGACCTCGACTATCTGATCCCCTAAGGTGTAGTTCATTGTTATAAAAGTTGCATTATGGCCTACGGAAGCTCTTTAGTCTGTCGCTTTAACTTGGTCTAAGAAACTAATGAAATTTGGAGGTGGTACTCCGTCACTCTGCCAGATTAATCATAGGATGCGCAGAAAAGTTTCAAACCAAGTTGACGGTGTATTAAATGAAAACCTTAGTGTCGCGGTCGTATGGATAGTGGGGCACCCTTAGTCTCTTAATTTGCATGAGTCCTGCCTGTTGTTGGGGCTTCTTGCAAACTAATCTAAACTAACAAGAAGATGACAGAATCCACCATTTTGCGCTTAATTAAATTAAATTATTTATTTGTATTTTTCCAGCTATTAAATGTCAAAGGTCCTGAGTCTTTCTTTTGCAAATTTCCCGGAAATACCTATTATCTGAGGATAGGAATCATCCATCATTTAACCTATCCTTTCATGGCAATTCTGCGGTAGTGTGCCTTCACTAAAACTAATACTTCTCAAAAATCTGCTGACTAACAATAGTTTTCACGTCACAGTTGGCAGCATATCCTAATATCCTCGTTCTATTTCTTACTATATTCAGCTATGTCAGTAGCCGCGCAGATCAGAAAACCATCTATACGTAGCACCCGTTCACCGTGTTTTCATAGCGCACCTTAGTACTAAAAGAGCAAGTGAGAAAATTATATTCGGTCGTGATCGAATCTTTCTTACCCATCATCGTTATCCTAAGGAAGACTAAAACAGGAAAAGCACTACATTTTCATCCTCCATAATATGGAGTGGTCACAGCTGACTTTTTTTTTATCTTCAAAATAAAAGTTTTTATCGTGTAGGCGTGTGGGCGTGCTCTGTAAAAAGTTTAGATCCCTTCCAAATTCTTTTGCAAATTTGTGGGCGATATCTTCATTTTTGCTAAGGAGAAAATGTCTACCACAAATACTAAGAACTTGCGCAGATAGGTAAATGGACAGACAAACAGACGGATGTATTTGATATCGGCCAAGAATTTATATTTTATTTAAAACTTGTTACTGCGTCTTATAAAGGTTAAAAAAAAAATAAATTAACTTTGATGCACCATAATATTGGGTAGGTGTGGTTAAATTCGTCCATTTTTGCAAAGGTACTACAGCATCGCCCATAGAATAAGCGTTCAAAGTTTTATCCATTTATCTGCTATACTTTATGAGTAATGAACAAAAAACAATTTTCATTCCGTCTGAAAAACAAAAGTGTTCTCAATTTACGTGGTCCTGTGGGCGCGTCCTTCCACTGATTTGATCTATTTTCAATACCAATCTTCCAACATTTCTGCGAAGTTTAAAGTGGATCGCTTCATTTTTGCGGCTAGGAGAATGTCTTCAAGGGACATTACACAGACAGATAGACGGACGGACGGACATGCTTAAATCATTTTAAAACTTGGCGCTGATCAAAAATATATACTTTGTTGGTTCGGTCTGGGCGTTGCAAAATGAATGTAACCGTCATCCTTCGGTGCTGCATATAAAAATATTTTAGCAACAACGTAGCATCATTTTCGTAAAAAAAAAAAAAAAGACAGAACAAAACAGAAAAACTCTTCTCTTCTATTCACCTAAAACTACTTAAGAAATATATTATAAAAAAATCGTAAACCAAGGACATCCAGTTTACTAAGTTACTCACACAGAACTGTACCTATCTGTGTCGGTAGTGCGCCGTTCTTTGGAAATAAAATTTCTTTAGTCCTATTGCTAGTTTTGTTGTGCTATTCGCCTCCTTTTACACTTTCTTTTCTTTACTCAATATAAAATATTTGGATTTATTTTTCGTTGTGTTTTGATAGCATTGCCGAAAAACACTCACTACTTTCGTTAATGTTCGCTTTTGTTTGCACCGCAACAATATTCCAGCAAAGTCATGATTTTAATGTCGTTATTACGAATTCACATACAATTCTATATCAATTAGGAGCTGCGATCATCGGCTTGTATTTTTCTATCATTGTATATTTTCTACATTTGAAGAAAAACCTGCTTTCCCTGTTTTTTTATTTTTTTTTTTTAAATTTTTTCATTTATTACAAACATTTGTTTATGCTTCTGTTTCTGTAATATCTGATAAGCAGTTCAAATTCTGCACATAGTAGAAGAAATAACCGATTACTAGTTTTCATTACTCATCCAATGGAGAATAACATTGCAGTGAATTTTCAATGCATTTTCTTATGTAAACTGTCAGCAAAAGCACTGCTGAGTCGAAAGTACGGCAATGGAATAATAAATTCAATGCGTACATGCAACAAGTACAAGCGAAGGCTTGCTAGTGATAAGTAAGCTAGACAGACAGACACACAATATGATTATTATTCAGAAATTCACGCTGCTAAGTGTAAGCGGTAAATGTGAATGGAAGCAAGTACCTTTCAATTGAAAAATGTTAGTACTTTGTATAGTTATATAATTATAGCCTACGCGATTTGTGGTGCAGGGCATATTAAGGCAGTGCGGACGTATGCAGAACGCAGAAGGGCTTAAGATAGACCCATTTTTTAATATACCGATCGATTCAGTGTCGTAATCTGAATTGATCTAAGCCCATTTGTCCGTCTTTCTGTCCATGTAAATTTGTAATCAAACTACTTGAGATATTTTGATGAAATTTTGTATAGTAACCCAAGTACGAACGCTATTGAAATTGATTCGGATCGGTCCACTTTTTCGACCACTCCTTATATAGCGCCCTATTCCGAAAAAATTGCAATTTTCAAAATTTCTCGGTAAAAGTGACCAAGTAGTAGTATTTCGTCATTTTAAATTGGTATGAAAACTTTGGACCACCTGGAGGAATTTTTGAATCCTCTTTCATGTAACGAAAACTGAAGTTCATACGACAAATACGTATCATTTTCATTGCTTCACGATGAAAATTATATCGTAATGGTAATTTAACATAAAAAAAAATTAACTATGCTATCATCGGCCCCTTTTTTTTTAACCCACTCTATGTAAGGACTTTACGAAAATTGAACCTTTTTAAGGCACAATCGTTTTAACATATGGTGATGAAAATTGATTACAAAAATGAACTCTACAAAATTTGGACTATCTACGCCTAATTTTGGATCCCGCCCTATGTAGGGATTAAAATTGTACTGCATTAGGTTGCATTTTTGGGCAGAACTTTGTGCGGGAAAAATATGCCTTTATATATAAACAAGATATAATTTTGGTGTTCTGTAGTAAAAATAAAAATTGTGTTAGACAATGAGGTGTAGGGCATTTTGCATGTTCTTACTATTACAAAAATGGGAAAAATTGGCCAAGCCTGTCCCTATATTATAGTGTATCAAAATTTACTTTTGTTTTCAATACCTTTATAAGGCGCAGACACAATCTTCAAAAATCCTATAAACTATATAAGTTCTTGGCCACTTTCAAACTTGAAATGCTTCTAAACATGTCCGTCTGTGCGTTTGTCCATCTGTCTGTCTGCGCAACTGTGTATTATTTGCGAAAATGAATATATCGCCTACAAATTTGGAAAAGAATTTGGAAGAGACCTACATTTTCACAGGACACGCCCGCATGTCCGTACGTCCATTCGACAAAAACTTTTATTTCGAAAATAGACCAAATATTATAGAGTATGAAAATTTAGTTGTTTTCCTTTTTTATTTTAATCTCTTTAGGGTAAAGATGGCGATGGGTATAAAAGGTGCAATCATGACCGAATATAATTTTCTTACTTGTGTCTTTTTCCCTTTGAAAAGAGCGCCCAGTTCATAACACCAATGAAGATTAACATTCATCGCTTAGCATAGTTTTTTTTTAGTTGTGCATATAAGAGATGCGTTCCTTATATGAGTAACGTCTATGCAGAGTAGTCGGGATTTTTGGATATTTCCGAGAGAATTACACATCTTTTCCGGAATACCAAAATAAATGTCAATGAGAATGAGAGTGGGTGACACCTAAAAAAGGAGACCGTATAGCATGGCTTTTGATGGTTTTTCAAAATCTTTCTAGATTACTAGATTATCGTTTCGTTTTGCATGCGTTGAGTATTTTGTTCACTAATCTCGATCAAATTGCAACAATTCCTGCCTATGTTGCTAGTTGTTACATATAAATATATTAAATCTGTGAAAACATTTGCGACATGGAGAAGTGTATACATATATACTGAAATGATGATGTTATGCCTTTCCCTCTATCTGTCCATGTGACATGGTCTATTCATTTCCATGTCTGCCTGTGATAAGCGTTTTTCCATTTGCCAAAAGTAAAAGTAAAAAATGGGTTTCTTCGAGCCAGCTGTTGCACTAATTTTTGTTTTTATATCGAACAGTAGGTATTTATTACCGTGCACGGCTGATTATAGAATTTCTTAATAATTTGCATAATTTTTGAAATGCTATTGGCAAACACTTTAGTAAATCGATCACTCAGTTTTTCGATAGACAAAAGGCGGCCACATCGATCGAATATTAAAATATATTAAAAACGATTGAATATATTAAGAACGCGTGAGAAAGTTTTTTTTAAACTTGATCGTCTAATGTTTACTTTCTTACCATAGAAAACAAAAACAAAAAAATCGAGAGTTGAATTTTAATTGAAAATTTGCATATCATTAGAGGATACTTTCTTAAAGGAGAGAAGAATGAATTTTTTTAAAATGCAAATTTTTTCAAGAAATAATAATAAACCACATGCAAAATTGATCAACGCAAATAACCTTTTCACCCTTATAAGGATACGCGATCATTAAAATTGAGCGAGCGCCTTGCTTATAGTAAGTAAATAAGCGTATTGTTAGGTCTCAGCAGGCCGTGACCGTGATGTGAGATAGTTCTTTTTCGTCTTTTTTATTTTTTCTTACTTTGGGTCATCACACCCTTACGGACTGACTACTAACGCCGGCGTTGTGCTAGCATGAAGTGAGAGTGATGTGCGTAATTAACTCCTGTGGAGTAAGTGTGAGTGTTTTATTGTATATATATGTCTCCCTCATTCGTTCTCCCTGCTGTGTATGTCTTTTCTTGTCACCTTCGTGTTGAGTAAATAAATAACTACGCGATCGGTAGTAAGCAGCAAATCTCTTCGAAAATACATAAGCGTGTGACATTTTATCAACGTTTTTTTTCGCATTCATTCTTTGGCTTTCACTTTAGTTCTTTTCTCTCTCTTAATACATGTAAATTTTTGCCATCCTATACTTGTTTATGCAAATCAGTTAGCTGTGCGTGCGTATGTATGTGAAATCTTTTTCTTTTAACCCTTTTTAGTTTTTTCTTAACGAAGCTAAAATTTAAAGTAATTATGCAAATATTCTCTCTATTCTCTTAGATTTATGATCACATCCTGATAGCACGTCCCTACCATCATCCATATTATTATTATTGAAAACGTTGCACATTTTTTCTACTTATCTATGCGAAAAAAAGGCGAAATAGATTTTCCTTTCATTATCAATTTGCATTTAGATGATGACACAAAAATCAAAGACTTCTACGGAACATGTGTTTCGATCGTGAGAAAGTGAGTTCATTAGCATAACTTTTTCATAAAATTTTTTCGCTGGGAATTTCGCCTTCCTATCCATCCTATTGAGAGAATGCAAATTTTAAAATAAATTGTGAATAATTTTTTTATTTTGGAATGAGTGATGAAAAATTTATATTGGTCCAAAGTCTTTTGCTTACTAGCACTTAAACCCTTTGGGGAGAATATCTTAGAAATCTTAAGGGATAGATAATGATGTTTGTGTGAGCCGTAGAAAATGCGTATCGTTTGTAGATAGTGAAATTTTCGAAACACGTAATTATAAAATAAATTTTTTCTCACGTTGGTTGTCACATATGCAGCATACGAGTCGCCTTCGAATGCAACCTTAACATTATGTTTTCTTATATAATAATCTAATATCTTGGCTCTTCCTGCTGAAAAACCGGGATTAACAGTTCTGCAGTTCGTGTTCGTAGAGAAGTGAGAAGGGGAGACTTTTATATGAATTTCGTGTCGAGTCGGGCGGAAGCTTCTTACACTGACTTTTTCCATTATTTTATGAGTCAACTTTACCAAGCTTCAACATTTGCTGGAGGTTCTCAGTAAAACTTTTTGTGGATATATTAAATTATACTTAAATGATTTTCATAACCTTTTCTTGAACATTGTAGACTAATGGAAGATAGGTTGCATTTTCTAAACTATCAGAAGTTGATGGAAAGCCCTAAACTGAAAGAGTGTACACCATGTTACAGCTTTTTATTTTAATTTTCGTAACTGCGAGCTTGCTAATAACAGGCGAAAAATGGAAAGCCAGCGGAAGAACCCATGTCAACTAAACACTCAAGTAGATGTGTAAAACGGGATTGGGTGGACAGACGGACGGACACCCAAATGGACGCAGAGATAGGCGAACACACGAATAGATGGGGAAAGCTATGGATGCAGATGCTGACGGACAGACACATAAATAGATAGACACTAACTAACACGTAAGCCGGCGAACGCACGGATAGCCAGACGCATAGATCGGCAGAGATATAGATGCATGTTAAATAGACTCAGGTTCTCGTTCTAATCAAGAAGTAATACTAATGTATTTATAGGTCGTCTGATATGTCGAACTAAGGGTCACCAAGCGCATACAAAAATTTCGCTAGAAAATGCAAAGCAATAATGGCAATTGATTCCTAATTGCAAGGAATCTAGAGAGGTTGAAAAATTATGCAAAGCGCTTTTGGTTGTACTTAACACGCTTGTAAGGTAATTCAAGTTTCCCAGCTTTTCGTCGCCTAAGAGCTTTAGTTTTATATCATGATAATAACATTGATTTTAAATTATCTTAACGATCTCCTTTAGCTGGGGCAATAAGCTTACTTAATTGAACGGATGATGAAACGAGTGGAAATCTTATCTATTATTACTTTAGAAATTATCTAATGTAAGAAAATTAACAAAAAAACCTAAGATTATTGCCAAAAATTTTCTTACCCAACGGAATTTAGTTGAAAGTAACCATTTTGCGCCTATGAGTATTGGCAATATTATCCCTGAAAGTATTGGTTCTATAGATCAATCGAAAGAAACTCCTCCTACCATGCTACCCCAGGTTGAAAGATCTACAATTAACCCTCAATATCAATCGCGTAAATCGAAATCGCCAAGAATTTGCCATAGCAATCACTTCGAAATATTATTAACATCTTTTCATCGATATAATGCAATTTTAGAGGTAGTAGTAGTAGTTGTTGGAAAAAGCTGATCGTTAAGAAATTTTTAGGTAGCATTTTTCTACTCGTAATGGATATTGAAAATTTTGAAAATGCTAATGGAAGACCATCCCTCATGCGATATATGTAAAACATTAATAAGGACAATAACAGCAACAACAACAACAATAACAACGACATTAGCAGTAGTAATAACTATGGCAAACGAAAAATTTCGTATATGTATGTAATGTCGGTTAAAAATTCTGCACAACACATGAATGAGGGATGATTTTGGCAGTACTTTGCTACCCTTGTTTCTGTGCTTGGATTAATTTTTTTTTTATTTAGTTGTAATATTACAACAACCGAAAATGCAAATTTTTTTTTCCACATTTTCCTTTTTCATTTTTTTTTTTTTTTTTTTTTCTTATGTTCTGCTTTTATGTCGGTTACAACATGAAAAGTTGCTTATCAAGTTTAGGGAGTACATTAGGGTGGAAATATATACATGAGGAAAGCAAGTTGAGGATGTGAAAAACGAAAAACGGCTCAAATTTTGATTTTTTATTCATGTGTTGGAAAATTGACAAAAAAAAAAAAAAAAAAAATGTTTTTTGCATACGTTGGGGGTAAGTTTGTTTTTGATCGGGACTTTCGTAGATTTTTCAATTGCTTTTGTAAACCCAATTGACAAGAAGATGGAAATATGAAAGTAAGAAAGAAAAACTGAAAAGCTTATACGTGACCTAAGCTTAATGGAAAACTTTGTTTATGTAATCTAGTTATGGCCACATCATCCTTGGCGGACGAAGTAAATGTAAGGATGGAGCGTGAAAATAATTTTCTTTTCTTATTCAAGTTTTTCTTCATTTCGTTTTTCGGCACAAGGAAATGCTTTTCAGAACCCCAAATGAATAGGCATTAGAATCTTCATCTGCTTAACTTAAGGAAACTCTTACGCTAATCTCTGCTTTTGAATCAAGTTAGTTAAGAGTTGGAGGATTCAAGTCAAATTTAAAAATGAACTCAAGGCGCTACAAACCCGCCTACTATAGCGAATTACAAATTGGAACAATATGTATAAAAAAAAAAGATGATAAGTTTTCAGTCAACAATGGGTTAATTTCTATGTAGCAGGTGTTGATTGATTCAATATGTTCATAAAAATACTTACGAGAAAGAAGGGATATAACGACAGACGAAAATGATGCCGAATGTTTTGGTAGGGGCCACTATGTGGGCTACATAGTGAAAAAAATCTAAATGTACGGACGGACGAACGGACGGACGGGTGGACGGATGAGTAAGGCTTTCCTATTTATTTAATTATTTTCTTTTGGACCGTTGTCATGAGGTTCTGTTAATCGCCATAATCCGTATAATTTGTAGGAGTTCTTTGTAATCGGAGTTCATAATGCTATCGAATAATATTTTTTTGTAAGCTTACGTTCATGGTTTGTTGGGTATTAATGGCTAAGCTTTGTAATTTTGCTGTAATGTTTTTTTTTTCCTGCCATTATCGGTATATATGTTTGCCTTACATACACGGTTTACATATCTATACATTTTGCAGGCTTTGAGGGTAAACCTGTTTTTCCTTTCTTCTTTGCTATATATCTATATATATATATATATACACATCTATATATATTTTTGCATGCGTGTGCTTTTAATTTCAAATAAGTAAGTGAGGCAAAATTAAATTTTTCACTTTGTCAGAAAAGCTTAAATCACATTTAATATTACGGATAAACATAACGGACGTGTATAAGTGTATGCCTTTGACAGACGTCAATAAAAAATAACACGTTTTTCACATAAATGACAAGATTTCGCTGAAGATTTCCATTTTGCTTTAACGTTTCATATGAACAAAGATTAATACTTAAGTGTGAGTGAGTGTGTCATCCGCATCCGTTTAGCAAAGAAATTTCATATAATTTAAGAAAATATATATATATATGTATATATTTGAGGAGAACTTTGATTCTATATACATAGATATTTGACGTAAGATATTTATGAAAATATGACACTGTCCAGGGCGAGGAATTCCACCTTTGGTCTTTGGAATAAACGTAAAAATTTATGCAGATCACGTATCAGTTTTCTGATTCGATTTTCCCGACTTACCGACAATATAATTTGGCAAGCACAGTTAAGCTAAGGCCATATTTCATGCCGATAATAAGATGATACGAGGAGGTCGCGGATGGCTACGCTTCACTTTACGTTTTAACCCATAGGGCATATGTTTTCGCTAAAATAGACATGAGGCTAGGAATGAGGCTGAATTTGGCAAAAAATTTTCAGAGGAGATTTTTCAAATATAACCAACTGTTCCGGGGCCAAAAACAAAAAACATTTTTAGCCTCTTATAGTAATGGTCGATGAACAGTACGCTTAAAGTTGCCATCAAAATAATCGGCTTTGCGAACGATACAGAAGTTATAAGTTGCTCAGAACCAATGAATTCCCTGAGAAGCAGCTCTATCAAGGCTAATGGATATAATTGAATCGTATAGCGAAGAAAAAACCGCCGCCATATGCTGTTCTCTCTTGAAGATCCTCCAAATTTTAGCTTATCGTTCGACCGGAGAAGTGAGAAATTGCTAAACGTCTAGCCCTCTCTTTTTAATCGAACGAAGATTTAGAAGATTAGTCATTACAAGTATATGTCCTATTTGAGTATATGGTATTAAAGAGGGAATATTGAAAGGCCGCCCAAAAAATAATAATTATCTTGAAGCAAATAATATTTTTTTTAAACGAGGAAGCATTAAAAGATTAATCCTAAAACGACTTTCACCAATCAAAATGCTCTCGAACTTTCAATGATATCTCTAACAGAGTTAGCATTACGTGCTATGTCGGGCGAAAAGCATATTACTTCAGATAAATTGCTAATTGCGGCTGTGGTAGGTAAATAGATGGAGATGGGGACAAAGGGATTCTGATCAAGAACGTATAAGCCGATTGAGATGGACACAAAGGCACTCCGGTCAAGAATCTATAGATAGATGAAGACGCAGATAAAGGGATTCCGGTCAAGAACGTGTAGTTAGATGGAGACGGAGACAAAGGGATTCCGGTCAAAAATCTATAAATAGATGAAGACGCAGACAAAGGGATTCCGATCAAGAACGTATAGATCTAATACAATACTTAAGGGCTATGCTTTTCTGTAATAAAAATGAAATCGTTTAGGTGAAAATATGCGGATTAAATTTACATCATACGCGAGCAGCATCTATAAGAAGTCTTAAATTTTTTTTGTTTTCAATATTCTTCCATCGTAAGAATGATTGGAAAGTAATCAAAGATATTGTATATGCACGTGTATAGTTCGAAGGAATGAGAATTCATTTTTCAATAAAATATGAAATCGATCTCATTGGAATAGACAGTAGCATAGACAGAAAAGATATTATGTTAAATATTTTAACGATTTTATGAACAGCACTCACTGAGTATTTATGCTGAAAAGAAGGTGCGATTAACAAATTTAAACGTTTTGTTACCCATTAATGTAAAATGGTTGCCCTTCCCGATTTTGTTTATAAAATCTCCTTTTGCTTCACCGTAGCCAATCTTGCTTTGGTCCTCTGCGTTATACCTGAAAGAAACATGTGTTAAATAACTTTTAGTTAAATGATTGAACAATGGAATGAAAAGTCTTTTCTTTTGTAAAAGTTTTTCTTTTCGAGCTAAACGCAAAAAGGGCATTAAAAGTTCGTCTTAATTAATAAATAATATTATCAGCGTTTTTGCCCTTTCAATAGAAACCATACATTTTCCGGTATATACTTGCCTCCATGACTCTCCTCCGCGGCATGTGCACATGAAGAATTGTTGAGGGTTAGCCAAATTTTCATGACACATACATAGACAGAAGGAAGATGCAGGCAGAAGTGTATGAGCAGAAAATTTGTTTTTCTTAACTTTTCGAAGAAAAAAATTTTATTCGGCTGAAGCCGAAACTTCTACATCAACATACATGCCACGTAAGAAGCAAGAAATGCAAATTTTCTTGGTTTTAAAAAAAACTTAGTTGCAAATTGAATGAAGTGCAATGGGCGTGTCCATTCTCCTTGGTAGTCTGTGCGCAAAATCTTGCCGAACTTAAAGTTCATATTATAATGTCTGCTACAGGCGCACATATCGATCGGAAGAACACGCTTAGATCAAGAGTTGGACCTTGATCAAGAGTTTCTACATTTCATGGGTTCTCTGAAGTCTCCCCTCCGAACGCTTCGTGCGAACGTTTCGACTGAATGAACATACTCTCATCCTTAGATGGCGGCTAAGAAAAAAGAAAAAAAGAAGTTATGCGAGCCAATTTAAATTAGGAGGTTATTGGAAGCTCTTCCATGTGTTCGTGTGTTGTTGTTTAGTAATATTCGTGAATACCGATAACATATAAGTTTTGTGTGTCAAAAAGGGAAATTTACGATGCTTTCCTCGAGACATTGTTCTTTCGAAGTTCTTGCAACAGCATTAACGATAGAAGAAAATTGAATTTATGCGTATTTTACTTTGACGGAATAAGAAGCCCTACAATGGGACGTAATTTATTATATAGATCGATAGATTTTCCTTGAACTAAGAACCACTGGTTGAGTGCATAAAATGGGTATGTTTTCAAGTAGCCAAGTAGTATTTAGCACTCTATTGCCTTTCGTAGTGAAAAGATTGCATGGCGATGACTGAAAACTGATTTTTGTTTCTCATTAGTTGGCTGCGCAGCTGAACAGTTCAACTAAATGCTCTAGTATTTCAATCTTGAAACCAATTATTATATCCGCCACCGAAGGGATATATTAATTTGCTCAAAACGTTTGCAACGCTCAGAAGAAAGTTTTAGCATCGAATTGTAAAACGTTTTAAGTATGTCCATCTGTCCGTCTGTTTAATATCTGTTGTGAATATTCTCCTAAAAGTGAAGCTATCGACTTCAAATTTAGCAGAAACATTGGAAGTTCTCGCTTGCTGGTTGCTATTGAAAATGGGCCAAATCGGTTGAAGGACACCTCCACGGTGCCACGTAAACTAAGAACACGTATGTGAATTGAATTTTTTCTCATTACTCATAATCTGTAGCAAATAATTGTATAAAAATTTGAAAGCCTATTCTATGGGCGATGCTGTAGCACTTGTGCAGAAGTCGAAACAATTGACCATGCCCATGCAATATTATTGTGGATCAAAATTTAACTTTTATCAATACCTTTTTTATTATGAGCAGAAACAAGCTTCCAAAATCCCATAAAGTATGCAATTTATTGGCCGGTTGCAAACTCGATGTGGGCCTAAGCTTGCCAACGACGCCAACCTTTATATGATAAAAAATTTGAACACTTTCCTCATAAGGCACAACCCATACACTATATACACTTTTCCATTAAAAGTAAAAAAAGTCAATCGCGACCACCCCATAACGTAGAGTGTGAGGCATTTCTTGTGAAAAATTTGGTGCAATGCATATTAATGCAAATATTTTCCAGCATTTTCTGCAATTTTTTCCCATCTTCCTGGCAATATGGTGACACCGCGCTGAAAGAACGATATTGATTTAGCAGCGATTCAATTACGGAACCATTTTCTCAATACTTTTTCAGCACTTCGATACCGCGTACCGGCTAAGCTATGCTGCATCGAGCTGAGCAAGGCGTGGTCAGCAGGGCCTATGTTAGGCAATTAGGCTGGGTGCTGCAGATATTCCAATTCGAGCTGCAGCAATGCTTGGCAACTCTTGCAATGTGCAGCCGAGCTTTCTCATGCAAGAGGATGTCTTTGCGTCTGTTAACCGCTATTGCTGGCTCTTTCTGCAACAAAGCATCGTTCAATGTGCTCAATTGACATTGATAGACATCTGCAGTAACAGTTGCATTCGATCTTAGCAGCTCGTAATACAGCAAAACTTGCTGACCTTAGCATACTCGGTGTCGATGCAATTGGGTATCTTGGGCTAACTCGTGACTTTTCGCGCTTGGGGTTCTCGCAGCAGACCCACTTTTCATGAAACATTTTTTTTTTGCTGCCAAGCAACGAAAACGGGAGTTGAAACGGTTCGAAACGCAATTTTCAGTTTATTCGTATGACCGTCGTAGCCATTTTTCCTCCTTTTGGGTCTTTCTGTTGATTCATCAAATGTTAAGCTATTCGAAGATTTTTTTTTGGATTGGTTTATCGTCCAATAGATGTAGCAATTCATTATCATCGAACTTTTTTGGTTCTTTCTAGGCCGTTCTTTCTCGTGGACAACAAAATCACTATTTTTTCAATGATTATTGTCTGTATGTACTGCTTAAGTAAATAATTTTAAATGAAAAACAGTTGTTTTATGTAGAGAAAAGTTAAAATCATCAAATTTAACTGCTATGAGCATTAATACTTCACATTACTTTCATCAAAAATTTTCGCTGATCAAAACAATAAGATAAGTGTTAAAATTAGTTAAATCCATTTTTTTGTTATATCTCAAAAGACAAGAGCTATCTGAAGCTAGGCGGACTGTTCTGCTTCTTCGCCTTCTCTCCTTCCTACTTGCTTTCCTCCCCGCTTACATGCCATCCTCGTCATGCATGCCCGCACGGAGAGACATGGCTGAATCAATTCAGAATTTTAAGCTGATCAAGAATGTATACAATTTACAGGGTCTTCAAAAGCTTCTTTTTGAACAAAGTAATTACACTCCCATCTTACAGTGTTGGGTATAAAAGAAAGATTTCTTTTAAGTTTAAAACTACTAATGGCCTTAAGAAGAGGAAGAAATTGAAGTAAGTTCGAATTTAGATTCCATTATGAAAAGAGACTATGACATCAAAACTGGAACAGAAAAGATATACCATAGGTCCGCTAAGCAAAGCTGATATTTTGTTTATATTTGTAGAAGAACTGAGGTGAATTGAAAAGAGAAGAAAATGAATTCAAAAAGAAATTCAACATCTTATAGCTAAATAATAATTTTCAATTACGAAATACAATTTCGTTTAAAGTAACGTCCGCTCCGTACCACCAACAAACGTTGTGGATGAAACCGTAGCGCACTGTGTATGAATTTATTAGAACATTTGTAAATAATGACAATCGAGACAAGCGGTGCCATAATTTTGCACTCCCTACGACATCACATTTAATCACTAACTACAGTCCATATTAGTTGGTACTCGGGAAGTTACCTTATTCGCGAAAACTATTTCATAATAATCAACTAAAACCGTACGATATAAAGAAAAGATTAATTAACTATAAGAGAAGCATATAACCGTGAGCTATGTACGCACTTATAACTATATAATATAGTAAATAGAAAAAAAAAAAGTAAGAAAATTATATTCGGTCGCGACCGCCCAACTATGTAGTATCCGTAGTAAACATTCGCCCAAAAATTTGCAAAAGAAATTGATAGTGACCTAAACTTTGAAAGAACCCGCCTACAACGCCTGCCACGTCCACATGCTTCTACGACAAAAACTTTTATCTTCAAATTAGAAGAATTACAACTGCCCTCACTCCATTTTGTTGTAGAGCACGAAAATTTGGTTCTTCTACTCTTTCTGTCCTTTTTTAGGATAACGGCGATGGCTGCAAAAGATTATTATTATATATGGCTATAACTTGGGATACAAATCGTGAGATATGCTGAAAGTTCAATTAAATCTTTTGTTATCCATCTGTTTGTCTTTTCATAATAGATCGGTGTGCTTGCCCATCCGTTTGTTTGGTATTAATTATTAGGTCAGATTTAAAAAATTAACGAAATTCTCTTTTCGCATAAAAAACATGCACAATTTAGCTGCGTACCTGTTAGCAATTACGTTATTAATTGCGCGCGATAGTTATGCTATATAGATCCGTAGAGAAAGTGATGTCAACTGATCTTTTTGAATGTTTAAAAGAGCGTAAAAAATGCATTGTGTTATCATATTCTAAGTAAATTTCTACTTTTCCTTACCTAGTTCGCCTAGCAGTTTTCACAATACATTGGCAAAAGACTTTTCGGTGCTTTTAGAGGCCTTTGCTTGAGCATTTTTTTGGTACTTTTACATGTACATGTACATATATATACATATGTACATGTATACGAAAATGTGCTAAAAATAAATGAACAAACCCTAAATTAATGAATTTTAATTGCTTGAAAAATTTCCCTGAAAACCCGGATGTTTGCACACGCATAGCATAACGTATTTACCCCGCCACTAAGTAACCATGTATTGTGCCGTATACGTTCAACCATGAATTGTAGTCATGTTGTGCCTGCCTGCGTATTGCTATTTTTTTTTTTTCAAAAATATGCTTAACTTTGTATAAAAATGTAACATATCCAATAACATATTGCTTCGAGAATTGTGAATTGTGTGTTCGCATCTATATATGCATGTATATAAGCGGCACTACCATGTGTAATTAAACAAAAAAATATGTAATTTCCACCCTCGGTTGCTGGTGCTTCGACTCTTAGTCAAACTACTTAAGAAATGCATTCGTATTATTTTAATTGTAATGACGCAACTATTTACTGCAGAAATATATTCGTTCCTTAATTCCGTATGTATTTGTGAATTTTGACGAGGAGGGCATTTTCTATTATTAGCCAGCAGCCACCTTCTATGCATATTTTTCTTCTTCTCATCTTTTCGTTTTTCATTTTATTCAATATTTTAGAGAAAAATATTTTTTCATCTAAAAATGCATCGAAATGAAATCAAAATTCTTGAGGCATCATTATTATTATATGTCCCTACCATCACCTAAGATGAATGATTTAAACAGAATATGTACAACTTTCGCGAGATCTATTGCACTCCTATGCCTGGAAAATATCTAATAATAATAAGTGAATTGATTACAAATTCATATGATGGCCTTCTGTCGTAAATGTGTTTGTGTTAAACGCAGGACATATGCGAAATATTATTATTATTCATCACCCGATACATTAGAAGCCAATTACTTGTGCAATAAATAAAACATTTGCTGTTAAGTCCTCTTCGCTTGTATCTTTTATACTAAAGAGAACTGTTATACTGTACACACACACACACACATTGGTTCGCGGGACGTTGCCACGAGACGAATAAACAAAATAATGGCACACACATAGGAGAGTGCATAAAATTTACACACATTCATGTTCATTTATATCTCTCTCTCTCTACTTGTTATTCTCTTTTCTCATCAATCTTCCCCTGTTTAGAAAGAGAGAAAGAGTTCGTAGCTTGGATGTATGCATACTTCTCTGTAATTTCTTATCTAACAATTTCGGTTATAGATAATTATTCTGCCTTTCTTTTTTTTTTTTTTGGCTTTGTTTACTTATATGCACACGGAGCAAAAAAAAAAAAGAAAACAAAAACAAAATTAATCTATGGAGAAGTAAATGAGCAAACTTCGAAACCTGTATGTATCCCGCTTACTAACTTTACTAAGTCGCGAAGAGATTTTGTGTGTGTCAGTTGCATGCATGCGATCGCAAATGAATGCAGAACATTATGCATGTAAGGGGGAGGGGGGGACTTAGAGGAAGAGTCAGCCAGTGTGTGATTACCGCATATTTATTTCATAGTTTAGTTGATAATGCGCCATTTTTTATTTGTTGTCTTTTTATAGTTGTTGTTGTTGTTGTTGTTGTTGTTTAACATGAATTCTATGCCGCCAGACAATTCTAAGCAACTCAAAGCATTTGTTGCGCATATAACTTGAAAGATTGAAAGTCATTGAACTTTTTCCAGTTTTTTCCTTTCTGAAAAAAAAAAAAAAATAAATAAATAAATATATATATATACATATATATATATATATATCTGGAAAGTAAATTTTTTGTTGTTGTAACAGAAAGACGTAGGCAAAAAATGCTTGATACATGCTTGATTAATGTGAAATTCGGAATATAGTAAAGGAAGTCGGCTTGTCCGTGGGCTTGAAAAGCTTGCAAAGACAGATAAACAATAGCCTCAGTTTGTTGTGGAGGCAAATTTCTTTCGAGAATAAATCAGACCCTTTTTAGATAAACTAAGAAGGACTATTATTAAATTGCAAACTTCTTCGAGCCCCGAAGAATGACATTTGCTCTGTAACAATTTGAGGTTAGCCTGCTAAGGCATCATAGAAAACTGATTGGTCTTACAACGTTTTTCTAGGTTCTGAATGCGGGATTGTAAGAGACGAGGACCGCCTCTTGCTCTGCAATAATTTCAGCTTAGTCTGCTAAGATAGCACAGAAGACGAATTGGTACTACAATGTTTTTCTAGGTTCTGAATGTCGGATTAAGAGAAGAGGACCGCCTTTTGCTTTGTAACAACTTAAGCTTAGTCCGCTAAGGCGTCACAGAAAACTGATTGGTATTACAATGTTTTTCCGGATTTTAACAGACGAGGGCCGCCATCTGCTCTATAACAGTCTGCTAAGATATCACAAGAACTAGTTCGTCTTCTAATATATTTCTAGGTTTCTGAATGCTTTTATTAATATTTGAACTATGATACCATTTGTCTCCTCCCGTGTTGATCTGATCAACATTCTTGGCTTAAACTGCAGTATTATGAAAATTGGTTCTTATATTAATTCTAGTAATGATTTCAATTAACCAAAACTTAGGTCAGTTCACTGGGAATGGAATCATAAATAGCTGTTCCATCGCATGTAAATAATCTCGCGTTTGAGCAAAACCCTTGCATGCGCATAGGTGTCAATAGGATGATAGGTAATAATAATGTAGTTTTTACGACTGTCGGGTGACCGACCGGTGTTCTAATTGTAACGAATGCTCATATGTTTTTGCTCACTTAACTGCGACTGCACACAACACCTATGAATGTGTTTGTGTTTTTTTTGTGTTAATTTGCTGCTCGTTGTATGCAAGTCGCGTTAAGTGTAATTTTGTTGTTGTTGCTGTTGTTTTAGCTATCATTTAATTTTGTATGTGTATGTGGAAATGTAAGTTTGTATGCGTTATCGTGGATTTTGTGCTCTTTAACAATGTATTCAGTTGAAAATATTTTGTTTTTTTTTTTTTTTTCTTTTTCTTTTATCTTTTTTGACTTTATTTAGCGTTGAAGCGACATGAAAAGCGGGGGGAATTTACAAAGATATAGAGCTGGAATCCTCTTAATAAATATTCAAAATGGCGAAATGCATACATCACGTATATACATCGTGTGCATGCTTTACATTATTTGCAGAACTCGCAAAGTGTGAGCAAAGCGATCAACAATTAGACTCCAAGCTATGCAGCCTTTCTCTCACATTTGTTATAAGACTTTCTTATCTTCTTATCTGAAGAA
>NW_023998422.1:620281-734207 GCF_014805625.2 Glossina fuscipes | reverse complement strand
TTCATCGTTCATTGTTCTTTATCTATCTTTTCGTAAACAGTCCTACATTGATTACGATGGCTTATAATGTAACGGTTTAGTTTAGATGCATAGGCAAAATCTCTTTATTGTATCTTATGTCTATGATATCCCGAAATTTTACTCTTATTTCTCTAGATCTACGAACGCTTACTACATTCTCATACCGAATAGTCAATGACAACGTAGCATGCAGTGCGATCCGTTTTGCATGTTACATGCGCCATATAATCTATGAATATTACATCCAATGGCCTTTTTCTAGTTATTTTCCCGCTTCATATTCATTTGCCTATTTTTCATGTCCATCCATCCGTCTATCCATTTATTTGTCAATTCATCGTAACATTCGTTTGTACAGTTTTGCCTAAGCTCATATTCGAAACAACCGCAATAGAGAGATGAAAGTTTGCATTGATTGCACGACGACTCTTATTTATTGTTTCCCATTGTTCATATATTTTTATGTTTTACTTTAACTGATCATTTTTTTTCTTGGTTTTTCTTCGAGTCGAGATTTTATATAAAATTAAAAAAACTACGGAATACAGTCTCGAAAAAGTGAAATATAGCAAAACCTTGACTAATTACAATATGAAGGCTTTTATATATAATCATAATTGTGATCGGGGTTTAAAAACAGGTATTATCTGCCCATAAGAGACAGAAAAGTATATCTTCCAATTCATAACAGGAATCGGCCAAAACGTTTATGCAACTGTTTACCAGGGCTATTTAAAGCTTAGGTAGAAAAATAGGCGAGTGCCGCCTTGCAACCATGCCCAAAATGGGCAAAAACTTACCACTTTCCGAGTTGAAAAGATATTGAACTAGCATTTGCGTTGAAAATGTTGCTAGTCCCTCTGTCATCCGTAAAGTCAGTGGAAGAGAAATGCGAACGGCAAGCCGACACCGCCACAATTAACAAAAGACTATAGAATTTGATGCATTGGTTTAAAGTAAGTGCACCTAGTTCTAATGTGTTTTATGTGCATTTCCCCCACCTGGAAATGACTAATTCTTCACTTTTCACACACAATGCTTAAGTGTTCGAGCGCGTAAATAACTTGTAACTAATTGTATTCTGGATAAGCTTGTGCTTGTAAATAGATTTTGCT
The DNA here is from genome assembly GCF_014805625.2 of Glossina fuscipes. Classification (NCBI taxonomy): domain Eukaryota; kingdom Metazoa; phylum Arthropoda; class Insecta; order Diptera; family Glossinidae; genus Glossina; species Glossina fuscipes. The sequence goes on along the minus strand of NW_023998422.1, from coordinate 733,071 downwards.
TTTTCTGCCCGTCTAGCCCCTGATGTGGTCTAAGTGGGGTAAACTTAACGGCTGCCGCTCATTAAATAACTCGCCCTTTCCCCTTTTCTCGCCGACTTCATCGCCCATTTTCAAGCATCCATCTGTCAGCTTCTCCTTCTCTTCTCTTCTCTTTTTTCTATTCTCTTTCTATGCAGATTTATTTGAGTCTCTGTTTGCTTGTCTTAGAACTTTAGATGTTCCTCTAAATGCTGCATGTGAGGCCCTTACACCTTATAGTCCGGCTTACTCGTCAAATTCCAGTAGTCTCTCACAAGATTTTCACTGTGTCTTTACTTTACAACCTTTCGTTGGATAGCACCACTTTGTTCTCTTGTTCTTGTTCTTTTGTACATTTTTTATATAACAAGAAATTTGGATTTAATGTATTCTGGTGGGTGCACTTCATAGGCAATTTATGTGATATTTTTTAATCAAGTAATAAACCACTGTATGCCAATTCTTATCGCCCGTTGTATTTGTAGACCTTGATCGGCGTTGAAAACTCAATTAAACGGACATCTTTCTCTCGAGCCACGCGAGGATTAACTCTTAAACAAACGGAAGTTCCTTTTTAACTTCCCGCGCCATTGACAACCTCCCCAGAATCCCATGATTTGAACTGAGATGCCCACTGCCTGCCTTCAGTCACTGTACCCCTACTGCTATTTATCTAACTTAAATACTAGCACCCGCTCCCGAACAGAGGATAAATGAAGGCAAAAAGTGAAGAGCTGACGACATTGCAGATCGCAGAAGATCCATTGGCATATCCATAACTGAGAGAGAGAGAGAGGGAGAGAGAGAGAGAGGGAGAGAGAGAAAGAAACGACGTCGATTTTAATATATCCACTATTTATACATATAAAAAAGCGTCCGTTAGTGTTCCCATTTTATCACGTTTTATTCTTGTCAGCCGTTTGATTAATTAGATAAAGATAACGGATATGCGAAAAGTTTACATTGTTGAAATTTCTTTCCCCAAAAAAACCGCAAACGTATTACAACAATAAAGGGTAGGAGAAATTTAAAAATAATTTGATTGTCCTCTGCAAGATAAGAACATGACTTGCTACCAGTATGCTGAGTTAAATGGTTACCACATGAGTGTATGCCACCAATTGTGTTAATTATTTGTTGATGAGAAAAACCTTTGACCCGCAGGTTTTTCCGATAAAGTTTTCCTTTAAAAAAAATTCTTCTCACATTTGCACACACCAGCGGGAGGGAGATTCGTATTATTTTTTTCTCTTCTCTTTTTTTTTAGCAAACATATAAATCAATAAAGTGTTTTTCACATTTTTTAATTGATTGAGTTTCAAACGTCAATTAAAAGCATTTTTTGTATATAGAAAATTTCACATAAGAAGAGATGAGGGCGAAATTTTTGGTTGACTGCAACGATTAATTTTCTAGACGTGATGTTACTTGATAAAAACTAAATGAATAGAGAATAAATGAAGAACATGAAGAAATGTAGTTCCAAAGAAGCCTATATCCAGTTGCACTGTCATAAGTTGCATTGTTCTGTAAGTTAGATAGCAGGGGCTCATGAGGGATTGATAGCTGCTTTAAAGGGAAGAATATTTCAATTATTTTATTAAAGCGCAATAGAAAAACAAGCGAGATCATTGGGATAGTTGGGTGACGCCGACTATTAGATACCCTGCACCAATTCGTCTAATACACTTATTCGCCCGTTTTGGTAATAATACTCCAAAAAGTACACATTACCGCAAAGCCGTAACTATCGTGAAAGCCCGCATATTGGAACATTAGATTTTCCTTCTCTCTCAGAGTTTAAGTTTGAGTCTCGTGATACCGCCTACATAAGTGGGAGTCCAAAAAAAAAAATAGAGTGATCCGCATTTTTTACCGTTTATTTTTATTTTGCTGAAACGCTCTTATGAATTATTAAGATATCATGAGGTATCGTATATAGAGTGGAGGAGGAAATAGACACGTGTGGTTCAAATTAGGTCCATTTAATCTTTTATTTAACTACTATCTTAAGAAAATTTTCATCATAAAAAATTTGCAATTAAGCTTTTTTGGCATTTTGAGTCGCGAGGATCATGTCATTATATGCGGTTGTATTCGAAAAGTAGACCTATGTGGTCCTAAGGTATACTCCTTTGTTAATTTCCTATTGTAAGCCAATTTTCACTATGATATATGGAAAATTTGACCTTTTGACCCTATAAAGCTTTAATTTCCGCAGGCACGATTATATAAAGGGGGGTTCAAAAAATTGTTCCAGCCGGTCTAAAGTTTTCACATCAATTTAGAATGCCTAAATATTATTATTTAGCCGTTTTTATCGAGAAATTTGGGAAATTCACATTTTTTTCTATAAGCTCCAAAAAATAGACCGATTCGAGCCATTTTTAATCAAGTACGTGTGTGTACCAAATTTCTTCAAAATATCTCAAAAATTACGAGCTGCACAACAAGACAGCACAAAATACATGGTCAGACCACTGATGGAGATACGGACAGACGGACAGACAGGCTTAGATCGATTTAGAAAATGATTCTGAAACGATGGCTATAATAAAACGTGATTGTACTTTTAGCCCTCTGGTTGTTACATACATGTCGACATCAACTTAATATACCCTTTACCACAAGGGGTGTAGAGTATAAAAGACCTTTCGCTCACCTTACACGTCTCTCTTGCCCGACTTCCTGCAGCTCAGTCCTTACCGTATTAATGTAGGTATAGATCTCGTTCCCTAAACGAAAACGTTTAGCGTTCTGTGGTTTAAACTGACTATATAATAAACTGTTTGCTTTTTGTCTAATATGGCCTTCAATGTTACATGGTTTGAGTGAACTCTTTGCTTGTGTTACTACAAATACTAGGATAAAACAAGTGAATCATCTTTCTGCCTTAATGCATCAAAGGTAAATAGAAATAAAAACGATTTTATTGCCATCAATTAATGGCATTTTAAAAAATGAATTGCAAAATATTTCGTTTTGTTGTATGTTCAAATATCTACAAAAAAATAATCCTTAATGCATGTGGAGACTGAATTCTTCTTACTTTACAAGAGATCTAACAGGGTTACTGTAATGCCTTAAGTAGCCTGTCTGCTGTCTTCTGCAATCAGAATTTGATCATAGCTGGGATGGGCTTTACCCCCGGGTCATAATGTTGTTTTTTTTTTATTTGCTGACGTTAATCTTTTTTTATTCTTTCTCTCTTTTTAATTGTTTATATATACTTTGGCTTTTCCGTGTATTTTCTTTAAATACGCGGACAGACAGTCAATCAGGTTATTGTGCAGCCAAAATTTTATGTCACCTCTTTTGTTGTAGATCTTTTTTTCTTGGTTTTGTTTTGTTTTTTTTTTTTTTTTGTGGTGTTTATGATCTTTGACTTGGTGCACAAATGTTTTTTCTATTTCTCCAGTTTGTCGTGTTATGCGCATCAAATTCTTTTGTTACGAGTTTCAATACGCAAAGGTCAACGTTTTCTTACCTGTAAGTAAACATAGAGAAAATCTTCTAGTTTTTGAAGAGTTATTGTGTAGAGAAAAAAAAAAGCAAAAAACATTTTATTAACGAACAGGTTTAGTTCGGTTGTTCTTAGATATAAGCCAAGTTTGTGAAAAAGGTTTTCTGCCATGTAGATGTTTGTGTAATTAAAACACAAAAATAAATGAAAATCTTTTCTTTCCTTGTGCATGTGTAGCCATGTACTACACAATACTCGCGGCATACGGTTGCAAGGAATCTAATTGAATGTTTGTTATTGGTTGAAAGTGTTCTTAGTTATGTAAATCTGTGGCTTCTCAATGTACTCTAGAGTGGAAGCTGGCAATTATCGCTGACATAGGTTTATCTACAAATGCACCGAGTCTAAGACGGTAGTGAGGACCACATGTTCGATTATGAATGAGTCTAAAAAACTTATCCCGGTAGTGTACAGTTGGACTTGTAGTGCACAGTGGCACAGACTTGGCTTGTATGAGGACGAGTTTTGAAGACTTTGTCTGAATGCAAATCTCATTGGGACTAGACAATCCATTTTCAACTTAAATGGCAGGACAGGATTAATATTCCGGATAATTGTCAAGCAGACGAATTTTTACGATCTTTGCTTCACGCAGAACTTATTAGCGAAGATCAGAAAAGAAAAATTTGGCCAGTACCTGGTAAGAAAACAAAAAGGCACATGAACCTTTGTGTTCTATTTACAGGTCAGACTTCTGAGGAAAAGAGTAAACACCATTACACATACACATACACACACACACACACACACAGAAACATTCAACTCATAAGTGAAAGAGCTAGGCCCTTGGACATAGGCAAAATTTGATTTTCTTCAAAACAGACCTTTATCTCTGCCCCGACTTCTCCAGTTGTTTTTTAAGAATTTTGAAAAAGTTTTTACATGTAATGTACGAGAAATATCGCCAAATATGCGGTAGCAAAACAAAGCAAAATGTTCCGTTACCTTCAAATTCTCGGTTGCTTTGGCCCCCATCACTGTAATAATTAATATTGTTACGGGTTTTGTCTGAGTTACAAATCAAACATGTTCCCGATGAGTTTTATTAATGTCGGATCCTAAGTTGTGATTGTAAATTTATGTAGGCAAAGGGAAGAACAAACTAAACCTTGCATAAACTGGATACAGTAACTGGTGAGGATATCTCCCGGTGTGGCGTACGGCGTATGTGATAGTTAAACACACACAGGTAAAGGTTAAATCTCTGATTTTAATGGCCTCAGTCAAGAAATCCCTATCTCGCCGGTATGCCCAATACGCAGATAAGCGGGTAGACGAGTAATTAAACCAGAGAAAAAAAACAATTCATGGTAACATGCCACGAGTTTATTATCGTGAACTGATAGAAGAACCGGATAATGACTTCTTCTTAGCAAAGTCTATGGAATCACTGATAGTGATATCAACACCATTCAGATTCGTGGTCTTCTTATTGCATTGTCGTCAAGAGCAATAAGCAGATCATCAAACAGCTTGGAAGACGTTTGAAAATTTTCAGAAAGCTGGCTGTAGCCAGCAAAAGCATCTCATGCAGACTATTCGCTTTTTTGCTTACACTCCACGCAAGCCCAGAATGAGGCTTTAATTTTATCCAAGATCATATCGCCCACTTATACCGGTGTACCTGTTACACAAAGCTTTCTCACAATATTTCCAAACCAAATATCTTTCCTCGGGATTCCTAATTTTATAATTTGCCTATGGTTGATGCATATTTCCACGGAAACTACTACTAAATAATGAGTCGAGACCGACCTGCGCCAGTTGTAATACAAGTTCCAATGCGATTGTTCTCTTCGTGGCTGAAAAGGATTTTGCAGTTGCTTTTATTGTACTTGCTCTAGGTCCACTACAAACAGTAAGTGAAAGAAGATGCATTTACTCACCAAATATTTCCAAAAAGTTCACATACAAGTTGTTTCAACCAGTAAGCGTAGTAATTCAATGGGCAGGGTTTACCAGACCTCCTAACTATATACCCGGTTTAACATAATTTCGAATAGGTTTTTTCATATATGAAGTGTAATGTTGTAGATCATCTTTGCGATTTAAAAGAAGGCCTGCATTATTATATTCAAAGCAGCCCACGAAACTTCGCACTGTAGTTTTCATAATCAATTAATTCTGATTTCGAAACAGAATAGAAAGAAAGAAAGAAAGAAAGACAGAAACTATTTTACCCTCGTTCATCATCTTGATGTTATTTTAAATACCTTAAGCAATCTTTCCCACCCCTGCAGTGCGTTTAATTCGGTGCATTTATTAATTGACTGAATTGACGAATGCTTTAAATGCTTTTTGGCGAAACGTAATGTAAACCTTTTTCCCATTGTTTAACATGACATTTTTTCTTTTCTTTTCTTTTCATTTTTTTTTTTTTTTTTTGTTGTAAGCAAAGGAATGAACTATGAAAGGAAAACTATTGATGTTTGTTTGCGCACTTTTAAGAATTTTTGTCTAATTTTTTTTTTTGCTAAAGAAAGGATTGCATAATGAATATTTGATGAATTGCATCGCGTAGAAGTGAAAACCACTATATTTAGAAGTTTTGAATAATAATTTAAACAATGAGTATATAAAGTGCAGTTGTGCGTGTTTATATTTATAAGAATCAGGATACGAAATATTTATTGAGATGGATACCCTTTGAGGGTGGATTAACCGCAGCAGTGGCAAGTTAATCTTGAAAAGTACAAAACGTGGGAAAAGATTTAAGAAAATTGCGTTACGCTGGCGGTTGTAAACATTATTTAGTTTTGCATGAAAGAACGCTAAACAAACATCAGCCTACAAGCATATATAGATGCTTATTATGAGGGTTTTTAAGAGCACGATATCGCTCGGGCAATTTTCATGCCTTTAATCGTACGATATGCGCAAGAGGTCAAAACATGTAAATTTGTCAACAATGGAAAATTCATAGGCGACTTAATCATGCTTTTAATAATTCTCGCAATTGCTTAACATGAATAACGGAATTGACTAATGGTAGATCACTGCACTTTATCGTTTTTTTCTAGTGCTGTTTGCAGGCATGTCAGCTGAACATGCCACCCGTAACGACAAGTTCTCGAATTTTATTTCTGTTCTAGTCAAGATAGCCTTCAAAATCGACAACAAACTGATGATTAGTTTCTGAAGATTGTAACGGTAGTTTTATTTTGTAATATTAATTACAAATACAACCCTATAGAGGGTCTGGTTGTTAATCTCGCTTGGTGATATATCAATAATGTTGAGGGTAAACTTTTGTGAACGTGTGGAGGAAAGAAGATTTGGGAATTGAGTTGTTCGTTGTGTTGAGAGTTAGAGAGAGTCTACCATTAGAAGTCTTAGGCCGAAAGAGGTCGTAGGTAGGCTAGGGTAGGGTGCAGAATCGCCCAAAACTTAAGATATGCCCGGCAAGTAGTACAGCACATATGCACATATAAATCGTTTAGTAGTAATCGTCTGGGGAGTGTCCATGGAACAAAGCTTTGAACGTTCCCCATATCACCCCATCTAGTTAGGTCAGCAATGATACGTGCGTCCCTCTCATAAGGCCTCCGACCCTTTTCAAATGGCACTTAAGTGCGGCTTTAAATATAACAATAAAGTTCATAGTTCGATATTCAGACAGACAATGAGGATTTACGGATATATCGTTATAAGATTCAAAATCATTCATAGAATTACCTTTTCATTACCTATGTGCTTTTCATATTCGTTGCGTTACTTAGCGGCGTTGCGATGTGTGCATGTGGAAGTCCATTTGCTTTGCCAATCAATGGGAGATTACATAGGATGCTACGCCTACAGTGTTGCTACACAATTTTAGTGAAATGGTTTTACTATTGATACAAAAGCCGACCAAAAATACGCTAAACCATATATTTATGAGAAAGAATAGACTTAAGTAGTCCAAAATCTAGCACACTAAGTTTTATGAAAAGTCGTTAGCTTGTAGCAATTTTTGTCAGAAAGTAGTAAAAATTAGATTCTGTTGCCATACAAAGACTTTGGGAAGGCTTTCAAGAAAAAAAGAAAATGATTTTGTTTCGTTCAAATTAACCCAAGCTCACTTAGTAGAACGAAGTACAATCTTTTACTTTGACTTTTATCGAGAACAAATTACAGAAAAAATGGTCGCAAATAACGCCCAATTTAATCCATTTTCAAATAGCGTTCCACCTGTGAAAATACTACTTCTACAGTGTACCAAACTTCCTTAAACTACATCGAAATATGTCCATTCTAGGTTGGTTGCAAAAATTGACGAACATCAGCGGGACAGACGGACAGACAGGCTTAGAAAATGATTCTGAATCGGTCGGTATAATAAAATGAGGGCCTAATTTAAGCCCTTCTGGGTGTTACAAAAGTCCGTACAAGGTTAATATATCCTCTATAGGGCATAAAAGCCAAGCTACATTTAAAATTATATTTAAAACTCTTTTAATGTAAATGGTTTTTTGTCTCCAGGGACCGACATCAACCTGCATTTATTTAGCTTAAAATTTCGTATCGAGGTTCTTACATCCTTTCTGTCTTTCCATGAAAAATGCAACAAATTTGTTAAAAGCCTAACATTGAAACGGAGGTAGCGGCGAAAGTCAACATTTGTGTGTTAAATGCTGGATACACTTATCTCACTCGTTTCGTATGCATATTGCCGTTATATGGTAAGTAATTCTTTTTCTAAATGAAATATATGAGGCAATGACCGCATGCTAAGTTCGTAAACAAAGCGATAAAGAAACAAAGCAACTTTTCTAACAATAGTGCAAAACCGATATTAGAAAATTATTTAATTGCAAAATGCAATGCGGCAACCGATGGAAATGATGAAAATGGAACAAGAAGCTGACACGCGGCAAACAGACCCGCATAAATTTTTTGATAATATTAAATTAAATTCTATTTGTTATTTTGTAAATTACACATAATTATAAGCAAAAAAAAAAAAAAAAAATCTTACAAGAGCCCTTTGTGTAGATAGACTTTCTTTAATTGAAGCGAAAATAATGCACTTAACGTTATATTAAATATTTGTCCTACATTTCTAATGAATTCACATTTTCGTTGAAATTCTTGAGAGAGAGAGAGAGAGAGAGAGAGAGAGATGATAAACAAAGATGTCTTTAACTTAAGCGGGGAGAGGAAATTTTTGATTTATTTATAATTCCTTTAAACGATAGTAAAAATAGAACAAAAATTTTTTTACATAATTCACGCAATTTTCCTTGCATTTCTTAAACATTGTCACCTGTTCGTGAAAAGCAAAAATGAAACAACATTTTAAGTAACAGTGACTTTCTTCTTGATTGCAGGTGAAAAGTGCAATCCATGCACTACCTAATAAGCAGTGCAGCAAATCTTTTTTTTTAACTACGAGCCGGTTGATGAAAACTTACCCTATCTTACCCCTTTCCCTCTTTGCAAATGATGGGGACCCTAACATACTTTAATCCAAGGACGAACGCTATTGAAAATGTTTAGGATCGATCCACTTTTTCGACCACTCCTCATATAATGCCCTTTTCTGAAAAGTCGTTATATAGTGAAAAATGGCAATTTTCAAAATTTCTCGGAAAAATTATTCCTTGGATCTTACTCTGGTAAGGATTTTCACGAAATTTGATCTTTTGTAGAGTAGAAAAGTCCAAGTTTTAATATGTTGTGACGCGAATTCACTCATAGTAGTAATTTCATACAAAAACAACAATTGCGATAGATAATGTGGTGTAAGGTATTAAATGGTGACCTTGCCCTGTATCGAGTTTTTTCTCTTTAGATATCTAACCTTAGCACCGCATGTTATTCAAACTATCGTTAAGTCATACCACTTCTTCCCTTCCATTAGCACGTTACACGTACAGGAGACATCCAGCAGGACGTATTGAAAAAAAAAAAAAAAAACAAATACGAAAATTCTATTCCATCGAGATCGATTCTTTGATGCCCATCACCGTAATCTCGAAAAAAGACAAAAAAAGTAGGAGAACTAAATTTTCATGCTCTATAGTAGAGAGCGGGCGCGGCTGCGTTTTTCTATTTTCAAAATTAAAGTTTTTGAAGCGTTGTAAGCATGTCCTTTGAGAAGTTTAAAGTTTGAGGGGTCTTTGATGCCTTCTTGTGGACGTTGCAAACGTTTTGACAAAGTGAATATGCCCCTCACGCTTCGCTGATGGATATAAAAATGTAGTCACCATATTAACGCCGCTTTCTAGGCTTTACGGCCTCTTTTGTTTTAATGACATGAGCCCTTGATAAGTTATACCCGGCTTATTAATCGCGATTAATGAAAATTAGTGGGACAACCTCTCGCTAGGATAGTCCAATGGTGAAGACAATATATAACCGATGATGATAGCTACTTGTTTTATATCTCTGTTCTGAACAATCCTGTGATCTCACTCAAACTCGACTGTTACGTCTTCGAAAGACGTAACTCTCCCTGCGCTCGCTGTTGCTTGCACTATAATCGATCATAAAGTGCTACTATGTACTACGGACATACTATACGTAAGATAGACAAATAATTTCTTTGCTTCTAAAACTAGGTTCGGAATCAAGAAAAGAAATGAATGAGAGAGAAAGACAAATGAACAAAAAAGGGAAAAAGATTTTACTATGGTCCTCGAGCAATTTACTCTCATGTTACTTTATCATTCGACAAAACGGTAACCCTTCGCGTAAGCATTTACGGCTGCGAAATATGGTGCAGTTATGCTTAAGCAGATCGAACAAAGATATAAAAGTTACTATATATACATTTTCATATCTTCTGGATGCGTGATCCTCTTTCTCTCTCTGCTCTTTTGTTTCTTTAACACTCTACTCATATATTAGTTTTTCAAGTCGTAATTAATGATATGTTTGACAACATTATTCAACTTGAAACAACAACAGTAACAATAAGGCTTCTTAAGGGTAGGATTCACTTAATTACGTTACTGTGAAAAGAAATTGTGTTAGCAATAAATAAAGTTTATCTTTATAAACTATTTATTAGTTTTAAATTAAAATAAAAAGAAAACAAATTAGAACATTGCAGCCGGACAAAGTCGATCGTTACATGTTTTATACCACTACGCCTACTACGATTCTGAATTTACTTTCGTTTCCATCGAAGGGTACACATTTTAAGCGGCCAAAGCTAACAAGTCCTAATTTTAGCAAAACTAATCTCCTCATCATCATGAGCCTCACCATCATTCGGTTCATTCGAAATAAGAGCGTGCTGCCATACAAGGCCTTACTTTTGATGAATACCGTTATACGGGGCGGGTTCCGAGCAATAGATCTACGTAGTTCGAATATAGTGCACCGGCATAGTTATTAAGGACCGCTTATTGAGAAATTTTAAAAGTTGGACAACATGGGCATCTGTACTGGAAATGTGATAAGAGCGAATTCGAAACATCAACCTACCCGATCCATATTTTTTGCATCAATGTATGCCGAAATGCTGTTACTTAGCGAATTTAATTAAAAAATTCTTTTTTTATATCACGACTTTTGAAAATATATGTGAACAGTGGTCGCAATAATGATTCGATCGCATCCATTTTCAATATGGTTCATCGCGTGAGTGTATCGAATTTTGTCAAAATCTCTCACGCATATTTGTGTTCAAATCAATCGAAAAATACCCCCACAGCACCAACTAAACTGAGAACACCTCGAGTTTTCAAAAGTAATAAAAAATTGGTTCCGATTATTACTCATAAACTATAGCGAATAAATTTGAAAGCATATTCTGTATACTACTACAAAAATAAGAATTGAAAAAATTGACCACGCCTACCCAATATTATAGTGTATCAAAATTTCGTTTTTTTTTGTTTCAATACTTTTATAAGGCGCAAAAACAAGCTTCACAAATCCCATAAAGCACATAAATTCTGGGCCCGTTTAGAATACACCGAAATATGTCCGCCTGTTCGTCAGTCCATCTGTCTGTCTGTTTGCGCAAAGTAGATATCGCCTACAATTTGCAAAAGAATTTGGGAGGGACCTAAACCTTACACAGGATACATTCACAACATGCACACACCTAAGCGAAAAAAACTGTTATCTTGAAAACAGAAAGAATCAGCTGCGCCCCCTCCATAATATAGGGAATGAAAATATAGTTCTTTAGGTCTCTTCTTAGATTCGGTAACGATCGAATATAATTTTCTTACTTGCTTCGTTTCTTCATGGAAAATAATACAGTCGGGATTCAGATTCATTTCAAAGCAAACTCGGTGCAAACTTTTGCTTAATACTTGTTGTGTGGAGTCATTAAACAATTTCCGACAGTGAAATAGCCCCGGTTAAGTTCGTTGCAACGGATTTAATTGCGACTGTGATATGGGATGAATTTAAGGAAGATCGTTGAAAATCAATTGCAGGGACCGGTACTGCGAATGACTTTTTTAAGTCGTGATCGTCATTTGATTTAAGACGAAACTCAAATGTTAGTGAAAATCTTAATGTTTCGGATCTCTCGGTTCGGTAGAAGACAGAGAAAAGATTGCAATCTTCGATTTAGTATGTTCGACAGTCATTCTGCTCTCTTCTACGCTATGCTTTTTTCCACGAGCATATGCCTTTATGCGGCTTGGAGTTTGTATATGTTTTAACACGGCGTGGTTTACAGTCATTGTAATCTTGAAAAGAGTGATTCGTTGCTTGCTCTATCCATTTCCCTTTTGTTATTTAACACGAAACCTCTTCAAAATATGTTGATAGATTATTTTGTAACGATCGTTTGTTATCGTATTGCGCACACAATCGCCTTTGCTTACATTCTCTCACAACTGTCATGCAATGATTATAAACATATTCGTGTATCCTTTGTTGCCTTTTTGCTGTTTCAATATGTTTCTATTTTTCGTACATTTTAGTTTTTTATGCAATGGTCATGCTGTCGCCAGCAGGTAGACAAACGTGTAGAAAAAATAAAAAACGAAAACAAAAAAAATTGAAAAACTTATGTGCATTTGTAAAACCTTCGCCGCGTTTTTTTTCGTATTTTCTTTTCCCAATTTTCTTCTTTTTTTTTTGAGTTGCTTGATTGTTGTTGTTTACTGCCGTTGTATGATGTGTGTGAGTGAAATTTGTATCTATAATCAAATGGGGCTTGTTTAGATATAGGGATCGAAAAACACGCATTAGATGCATACTTATGATCAGTAGGTGATCTTACATTAATTAACTTCTATTCTATATCTCGTTGGGGTTTCATCTATTTTCGTTTTAAGTGAACGCGTAGACTACTTCACTTCACAAGCGAGATTATCACGTTCTTCTTAGTACAAGTTCAAAATTTAAATTTTTTATATATCATATATGCATATCGATCGACATATGTTTAAAAATCCGTAACTAGTATTAGTATTTTAAAGGAACAGACCGAGTCGAGTGCAATTCCATATTTGTTCTATTTTCATTCTGTTTTCCATTCCTTTAATATGTATGAATGTATTTCCCAAATGTCTATAGATAAGTAAAACTCTTAAAAAAAAAAAAATCTTTTTTTTTAGTTTTATCAATAAAAAGACGAATATTTAAAGAATCTCATATAAGGGTGGCTCAAATTTTTTTTATAACATCACCATGTTTCTCATCATGACTTGCAATAACGGTAGGGACATAATTTCCACGATCTGAAAAAGATTGTAGCTCAACTTAATAATAAAAATAAAAAATTTTATTCGGAGTAGAGAGTTTTTTGCTCCCAACTCTAATCGGGTTAAGTACGAAGATTGGCTATGTCGGACCACAATCAGCTGGAAAGAGTGTACAATTTTCAATTAGATCTGAATATATTGAATGAAAATATAATATGGAATATTATTTAACACTAGAACTGCCGAGCATGTCATTCTGATCCGTTTCAATTTTTAGATCTTTAAAGAAATCGTTACATCGCATATAATGTTCCGAAATCTTTTGATAAAGTTTATTGATGGGAGAAGATCTTCAAATACCTGTAATAAATTCTTTTTACCTGTTCTAATACTCGAAATCCCGATAATCTATTTCTATGTTTGCCAGGAGTGTTCATGTTCATCGCCTGCTTTGATGAAATTGCCAATGTCGCAAAAGCTTAGTTAGTGAGCTGAAAGTCGGTGCAAATGTTCGTTAATCGATTAAGAGTATGAGATGAGAAAATAGGCATAACCTGCACACCCACAATACTAAGATTAAAAAAATTCGAAAAATAACGACTTTTTCCATATTCTTGTCTATAACCTTTGATCCCGTGAAGATATTTCGAAAAACCTGCAAGCCAACCAATCTCTTCAAACATTTGTCAACTTACTTGCTTGTTTTTTGACAAAAAAATGTTCCAGATTAGTTTACTAATACATCCCTAATTAATGATAAAATTTTAACTCCCATTTATTTCTATTTTATTTGCAGTTAGATGACGTTAAAGAAAATTGGAATCAAATTTGGGTTATTTGTGAACATGCTAACACATCAATTGGAATCATTTTGGGCTAAAAGTTCCCGTGATCCTAATGAGTTGGTTTACAAGTTTTCGGAAATGTCTTCATGGCATGAAAAGTTATATACAAAAATATGAGATGCTAAAGATATTTACTCAATCGCGCCTATTTAACGAAAACATATATATTCTTACGGAAATCCCAAATCCAGTTCATTCCAATTAATTGATTCTCCCAAAATAATTTCCCTAGAGAGGGAAAATCCAAGTGCATATTTGCGGCGCATCATGCAGCTGTAGGCAGAGTAAACTGATTATCCGAACATGAAGTCATGAACTTAGGTAGAAATGTATATAAATTGACTATTTGCGGAAGACAGAGTCAGTCGGAAAAGAACATTTGAGTCGAAAAAAAATATTATAGTTGAGAAGTCGAGAGTATCGCGAAAGTAAAATTTAAATAATCCTAACCTTTAAAGAAACTGATTCTAAATAAAGAAAATTGAAGTGAAAACGTGCAAGTGTAGTTCTCTTAAAAAGAATATCCATGATCTAGTGATACGAATCCTATGCACGAAAACCGTACTTCGTAACAATACAATGATTGATGTTAGTCCGTTTTTGGCGAAAAAATTTTTGCCAAATCTTGAAAACAAGCAGTTTTTATAGGCTTTTATTTAACTTGATTTTTTGATAGGGAAATTTCCAAACTTTGTTTCGGGTACTGGAATGGAAGCTTATTTAAGAAAAAAAATTTTTTATACTTTAGTTTAAAGTCCATTTGCAATTTATATGGATAGACATAAAGGTTATATGCTTATGAATTTATTGTCAAGTTACTTAATGCTAGACCTATATGGGTTTGAAAAACGTTCTCTTTAAACTTGTTATTCAGACCAACTACTAAAGTGGTAAAGTTATGGAATAATTGCTCAAATATTCTTAGCGTGGTAGTTTGTATCGTACGAAACTCCTTTTCTTATGTTCTCTATAAAATATAGGCGTATTTTGCTTCTAGAGTCTCCACTAGCAACTCAACGATCGTGGGTTCAAATCTCAAGTGCGGTAGAGTTTTTAATAAAAGCCGAAAGCTTTAGATGCTAGTGCTTTAAGACCTATAGTCTTAGAATTTATTCTCTGGCTAAATTTATTATAATAATAATATTTTGCTTTTACAATAAGTGAACATTGTTCGAACTAAACCTGAGCCATTTAAAGACAAAATTTTCTCATTTGTTGCCCCGAGTTTAAAAAATTATTTTTTAGGATTATTTTGCATTTCTTTCCTAGTCAAAGGAAAGTAATAGAGAAATTGTAAATTACTTTTTCTTATAAACCCATAAATAACTGCGGATTTAGTTTAGTAACATTGCTAAGAGAAAAAATCCGCGAACCTAACCGCTCTAAGGCAATGCTTACTATGAATTACTCTCAGATGCTTTCAAATTCAGGTGCATTTCAGACTCGCTACAACATTTGTTGCCATTTCATTCTCTTTACGAGTCATATATTTACTGCTTTTGCATTGATTCATAAAATTGAAAAGAGTGAGGAAATGTTTGTTTCTCTTTGAAAAAGGTTTTTCACTTTCGCTAAATTAACAGAGCATTTGTTTACAT
Organism: Glossina fuscipes; assembly: GCF_014805625.2. Lineage (NCBI taxonomy): Eukaryota > Metazoa > Arthropoda > Insecta > Diptera > Glossinidae > Glossina > Glossina fuscipes. Next base: position 717,488 of record NW_023998422.1, on the reverse strand, counting down.
TTCAGTTAACAGATATTTTCTAATTTTTTCTCCATTAAACTGCCTTAGTTTGTTTTTTGTCTTTACGAAGCTTTACGAGGCAAGCAATATTTGAGAAAAAGCGTTTGAAGATTTTCTCCGAAAATATGAAACGCCTAGAAATATGCTGTAGATATTTTGAATACATTCGTTATCTTCTTTCAATTTACTTAGACATTTCTTTGCGTTCGTTTGTTTTATCCGCTCACGTCTGCTGAGAAATTAATTTATCCACAAATTCTGATTTATTTAAAATACAAACTCAAGCTAAACAATTCTACGACTTAGATCATCTAGAAATTTTTTTTATCGTGCTCTCTTAAATCATATCCGTGTTTTATAGTAAATCGGAGACCGACGCAAAAGTCCAAATGGAGAGAATGTTTATAATTATTATGCTTCCAGGAAAATGATGTTGTTAAGGCACGCACTATAACTTATAATTAATTTGGGACGTGATCTTAAGAGAGTAATAAATTATTTTATAAGAAAATAAAGTTTTTGAAGTGTTGAATTGGATTTTAATTCAACTTAGTGGCAATAATGCAAATGTTCCAACTGAATAATCCTCAAATTCTTATTAACAGAATTTCCGAGAAAATTTCTCATTTAACAGAAATTCCGAAATAATTTCTACCACTTTAACAGAAATTTATTGAGAGCAACTCTTTGCTCTCTCTATTCTCAACACATGGTACTTTTTTTTATAAAGTCATTTTACAATTGCACAAAGAAGTTATACGAAGTGAATAATTGCGAAAAGAAAATTTAAAAATATCGAAAGAATATATTAAAGGAACAAGTTTAACGAAAATTATTTGAATATATATGTGTGTATATATATGTATAATATATTCATTCCTTTTTATTCCATTTTAGATTGAAAAACAATCATATGCCTTCACTATCGCTTCAGAGGACTTCGATACTGCCATAGGCCAAATGGTGACCAAGTTTGTGATCGTCTTTATATAAAAAATTCAGTATTCAAAATATTTTTCTTTCCCAGGTATCAACACACCGGCGCAGCGATCCTAATCTTGTATGTACATTAAAGTTTATAATGTAGCCCTACAGGGGAGCCAGTGGTGTAGAAAACCGTGCGAGGTAATATAGACCAACCGCGAGACAAATAACTACAAATCTTTGGAACATTTCATAATATTAAAAGTAGAAGGAATTTGATGAACAAAAAAACTAAAAATATTTTGAATAAAAATCTTATATATATGTAACTAAAAAACAGTTAATTTCAAATAAATAAATTTATTACATGTTCATATATATGTATATATATAAAACCTGCCTTTTATTATGCGGATTAAATATAAAAATCGGGTTCACTTCACGCGTTCATAAAGCGAAAGTGCAGCAGGGAACTTCGCTTACAATATCCGATGTTGAAAATCCTCAACCCTCTCAGCCCACATTGCCAGTTGCTAGGGCAATAGCGCGAGAAAGTTGGCGAATATGCTTCGATGAATTCCAGTTGACTGATATAGCTGACGAGGAGAGTTTATGTACTCATCTCTTTAATGAGGGAATAGTTTGCGTAGTAATTACCATCCTAAGAATCCTTATGAAGACGGATTGCAGCGTAGGAACATTGTACAATTTATTGGTGTATTGCTTAACCGTTCCAAAGTGGCGGATATGGACAGTGGCGTAGATTACAGAAAAATAACCCAACCAGGTGATACAAATTACTTTGTGTAAGTTTGATTATTTTAATAAAGAGACAAATGGAAGCTATTTTAATTTTGTGTACTGTGTATTTTGTAGTAATGTACTGGTATCGACTACGTACTTTTTAGTTCGCTCGCTGTCACTTCGAGAGTGTAACTTGCAAGTAACGTGCAATGCGAGGGTACTATGACGTTTGTTTGTTTACAAATAGACAATATCAACAACAAAAACACATAAAAGCAAATAAAATGAAAATTACATTAAATTTTTATTAAAATGAAATGAAGTGGGATAGTAAGCACTTTTAACAAAACGAAAAAAAAAAAAAAAAATGAAAAATTGCAAGTATAGTATATTTCGGGCTATAAGACGCATCTTTTGGGTGCGTTTTATGGTCCGTAGGTAACATTAAACTACCTAAATTTCAGGTAATAACACTTCAGATTCAAGTAATACGAACGCTGACATTAACAATACGAGTAATAGCACCGAGAGTAAAGATCAACTGTACAGGTTATGTTAACAGGTTATGTTAACAATAGATGAAAATTTTGCTCTGAAAGTAACATTAAAATATATTTTTCAAATAATCACCTTATAATTTTGAAGTGCGTCCTATAAACCGAAAAATACGGAAATGATTTAAAATGCTTTCGGCAATCGGCGGTGACGAAAACGATTGCGCACTCCTTGCGTTTTCATTTACCCGGGCACACTTATAATGTATAATTTTCAGTTTATTTTGATAAGCGCAAAAGTAACCCAATGCGCCCACATTTTTGTCTTTGCTAAAAGTTGGTCTTTCTTCACACTTGTTTCGCAGCTCTGCTAAGGTAATTCATAATTGCACGATATTGAAAGAATAAAAAAATTACGAAGAAAACTAAACAAAAGTACAAACATAAATAAAAAAGAAATCATACTTGATGTTACAAAAAATAAAAGAAAATATATATATAAATATATATATATATATTTTCACTATTAATCTTTACATATAGTGTATGCATGTTTGGCGAAGAGTTGCAATATGCAAAGTGTGTTATAAAAAATGTTAACGAATTTATTCAAGTGCAGTTTTTTAATATATAGGTGTTACAATTTTGGAGGTGATAAACCCTGGACATGGCTATTGCAAACATGCAAAACTTTGCAAGTATAATAGAAGGAACAAGTGAAAACATTGTATAGTCAGGCTACGCCGACTATTAAATACCTTACACCCTGTACAATTTTTATTTTTGGCAATTAACACAGAAATTATACCCTGGAATATACTATTATCGGACTGCTTAGTAAAAATTAGACTTCTTTGCAAATGAAGTCCTGCGTCCCACTAGAATGATTTTACGTGAGGGGTTCAAAAGTCCAGGTACTTTTTATATCATTCCTTATGTCAAATTACTACTATAGGTTAATTTTCATCACAACATATTAAAATTGAGACTTTTATGGATCAAAGCATCAAAAGGATCAAGAATAAAGTCTTCAAAAAATAGGCCGATATGGTCTAAATGTGGTACAGTTAATTGTTTTAGTTTAAATTACTATATACTGATATAATTTTCAAAATGAAGTATTGAAAATTATAGCTTTTTGTAGTATGAACTTCAGTTTTTATAATATGGGAGAGCCTTCAAAAATTGCCCTTCAAAGCTTCTATACCTAATTAAAATGCCGCAATACTATTACTTAGCCACTTTTGCCGAGAAATTTTGAAAATTGGATTTTTTTCCATATAACGACTTTTCGAAATAGGGCGTTATCGAAAAGGAAGACCTATCGAAATCATTTTCAATAGTGTTTATCATTCGGTCAAACCACGTTACTGTAACCAATTGCATCAAAATATCTCAAAAATTGCGACCTGCAGCTTGAACACAAAAACACATGACATTAGACGGGCAGGCCGACAGACAGGCTTAGATTTAGAAAATGATTCTGAAACGATCGGTAGAATAAAAGTCTTAAGCCCCTCTGGATGTTACATAGAGTATACAAATTTAATTTACTTACGTTTCCCAAATAAAAAATCTTTTGTTTTGGTTAAGCTGTTTGCAGGCAAACAATTTCGCGTAGGATTTACTTTGTTATATCGAAACTTGGAAATGAAACCATGCTATCGCCCTGCGTAATTAGCGGCAAATTTTTTCCGCTAAATGTCTTAATGCTCGCAATCGACACATATCAAAGTTGCGTGGATGCACGCAGTCAACACTTTTATTTATACCAAACGATTATGAATAATTTTTTGTGCGGAGAGGAGAGAAGTCTGTTTGTTCGTCCGTCCAAATCTCAAATTCAAGTAATTTTCACGAGAAAAGAAGCATGAAAGGACTTATTAAACCCTCCTTCGCATTCGTACCAAAAAGGAAATTTTTATGTGGCAACAAAATATAATTTTAAGTAAACAACGACTAAAGTTGAAGCTGCATATGTGCTGGATTTGAAGCTTGCAGTGGGCACAAACAGCCTCGTGTATGAAATCCTTCAGTTATGTTTTTATATGCATCCCATTGCATCTCTCATGAAAATCAAGTCTTTATAGAGCAACAAGGGAGATCTACTCTTTGATGTTTTATGACAAAAAAAAGTAAGAAATCCTTTGAAAAAATAATTATCTAAATTTTGACCCTCCTCGTTGCAAAACTTTTTCATAGATCCATACGATCTTTAGTTTCGGACAGTTGGCTATGTAATGGTCAGCCGGCCGGCCGGCCTTGTCAGATTAATGCCTTTTAAGCCTGACTTTAGAGCTCGTTTTTGAAACTCTCAACGATTTGGTGACATTCTGCGCCGGAGATCCAATACATCCGGTGTTTTCAAATTGCATTGCTGAGTAAGCTTTTCTCCTTCTTCTTTCCTGTTTTACCGCTACAGACAAGTCTTAAAGTGCATATGGCGTAAATTTTGCTTTAAGTACTCCAAGTTCCAAGCATTCTTCTTCCTCTTGTCTGTTTTGCTGATGCAAACCAGTTTTAAAGTACATATGACGTAAGTCTTTCCCTAAGTAGCTCAAGCCCCATATCAGTATGATCGCATCCTTTTTCTTTTTTTCTGTTTTACTGATACACACAAGTTTTAAAGTATGGCACACATGATGAAATTTTCCCTTAATCATCCAAAGTTCCAAGCATTCTTTTTCTTCTTTCCTGATCTACTGCTACACACAAATTTTAAAGTCCATATGGCGTAAAGTTTTTCTCTTAAGTACCTGAAGTCCTTTATTAACAAGCTCGCATTTTAACTTAACTTTAATCCGCTTGAGTGGCCGAGTAGGCAAGAGTCTCGAGTAGCAACTCAATGGTCGTAGATTCAAATCTCTAGTGCGGCAAGGCCGAAAGCCTTAGATGTCAGTGCTTTAGAGAAGACTTTAGTTTTAAAATGTATTCTCTGATTAAATTTATAATAATAATAATAATAATAATAAAATCGTACCATCGAACACATGTACAATCGTTCAGTTTCATACCTTTTGTCTCGCTATTCGAAAATTACTTAAGGAGAATTGAGAAAAGAAGAGAAACAGAGGAAACAAGAAAAAGAAGCAAATAATCTGTTTTGCTAAATAATTTTAAAACAATGTTTTTAAATAATTTTCATTTTGTAATATAAACCGGTAGTCGGTAGTGTCCGCACTTGGAAACCGTTGGGGAGAGCATACATGTTGAAGAGCATGGCATTTAATTGTTATAATTAGACATTAAGCTAAACCTTTGAACACGAAGCTTTTTACTTTGAACAAAACTTGCAGAAATCAATAAATTTATACACGCAAAAGAAATTCTCTATCAAAATTATAAGAAATGTAATATAGCATGGAAATCATATTTATTTTATTAATTTAATTAATACATTGCTTCGGGTTTAAAGCTCATCTTTTGTTAATTTATTAACACGAAATGCTTCTAAAATATTTAACTTAATTACGAGCTCAGATCGCTTAAGCTCCGTTACTTTGCCAGCTTTCAAACGAGCCAAACGTTTAGTTTCATCTTCAACGAAACTGTAGCCTTTAGATTGAATTTTCTCCATATAAATTTTATAGATATTTGCATTTTGCTTATCCAGCTCTTTAGTAAGTTTCTCTTGCAATTCCTCAACATCTTTTAAACGCTTTAGCTGATCTTCTTCGCTTAGATTAGCGAAATTTTTCGCCAAATCATTAAGTTCTCGTGAACAACCTTCGCGGCCTATATACAACTCCGTATGCGAATTGACAAAACTTTTCAAATTATCTTCAGTAATATCCAGATACGAGGGAAATTGCACATAGTTTTTGTCGTCGCCTTTTTGGAATAACAGAATGGCGGGATAGTTTTTATCATCGACTTTGTAACGTTCGCCTAACTTCACATTATCACGATCACCGTAATCTTTAATACCTACTGTTGCTATTAGTATATCGTCGGTGACCGTATGCGCCGCTTTCGAGAAAGAGGCAAAAGCTTCATGCTTGTCGCCATAAGGAAATGCTATATCGAATTTAACTAAAGCGTATGGAAAGCGTCGTACGGTTTTATCGAAATTCAATTCATCTAAATCCACGCAACCCATGCAGGAACTGCTCATCACCACGTGATATGGTAAAGCAATGAAGGTAAAAAAAATACATAATAAAGTGTTCATTATTATCTTATCTTCACTTCTGGTTTTCTTTTTTTTTTTTTTTTTTGTTTTCTTTTTATATTTCAATTGAGTATGAATTTGCTATTAATAGTGTCTCTCTGTTTGCCTTTTGAACGCATAACCGGCAAAATATGTACTAAACACTTGATTGAAAATGTTTATTGTTTAAAGTTGTTTAAGCTAAGCAATAGTGATGCAGTCACTCTCACAACACAACCGCTAATGTAAGCATATATGAAATTATGGCCAACAGAACACGCGACATACAGACCAGACTCTCTTTCGCATAAGTTGGCTAAAGTCTCTTTCACTTTGCTTTGTTTGGCTTAAAGATCCACACGTTACGCTCTAAACTAAACTTAAAGGTTTATTGACTTTTCATTCTGAGCTTCATGTTCAAGTTTCGCTTTAAGTACAACGCTCTTATCTGTTTTTTTTTCTTCTTTTTTTCGTTTTTATTGTTTCGTAACATTTTCCTAGTTTAGGTTATACTCTGTGTTCTACTTCCCTGGATTTTTTCTTGACTTTACTACGTTCGATAGAGTGACAGAAACGCTAAGCTCTTCTGCATATCTATTCACTTTTTATATCATCCATCGTGTGATGGGAGTATTCTTGTCCGTCTGTCCACACGTCGAATGTGTGTAGTAAAGTAGTGTGTAATGTCCTTTTCGAATTTGAGAACAACCTTGCAAAATTCTCGCATCTACATCGGTATTGAAAATGGTTCAAATCGGTCTAAGGAGAGACCTACAGTGTGGCATAAGCTGAGAACATAACCGCTCTGGTGTCTGGTGAGTTCTGGTATGCTGCAAAATACGTAACAACAAAAATTTCCACATCCTACAGTACATGAAAAATATCAACCGCGCCCACAACATATTGCAGAGTAGCAAAGGTTTCTTCTGGACGAGTTTTTTTACTTGTTACTTTTTGAGTTGGGTATTAAAAATTCTACCACAACCCGTTACTTACGAATTTCTTTAGGAATTTTCTTAGTTGCTTTCATTCCGGATGCGAATGCAATTATTGGCCATTCTAAGTAGAGCGAGTTGTGTTCAATTCAATTTTCACACTCTCAATGAATTTATATCTTCGTATGACCTTCAAGAAGCCCCGAATTGGGTCGCATCGGTTATCTTTACGTTTCAATTATCTCATTTGAAAAGTAGGGGGTAATCATCTAAACAGGCGATCATCGCCTTGGTTATCGCCTAGTTTTTTTTTAGGAGGAGGAATTGATTATCGCCAAGAGTCTGGTCAGGTGCCATCGTCGCCAGCTTTCCCCATACTTCCCCTCAAAAGTTTCCATCGCAATGCATTAATAACTGAGAGATACATATATAGAAAATGAGAGCGAAGTTGACAATTATGTGAAGGCACATAAACAACCTACATATGGTAAATAATTACAAGCATGCAAAATGCAATGAATCGAATAGAAATTTATATAAAATTTAACAATTAGAGAAAGAAGAAATAAATATTTAAATTTTTAAGCTTTTCATTGCAGAAACAGTTAATTACCACACATTCTTCTTTATAGTTCTACAGTGAATGTTAACAGCTCTGCTATAACATATTATTAAGAATTAATTCATGTAAACGATGTCTTCTTTATCATAATACTAAAATTTTCTCTTCCATTCCTGTCTGCCAAATCTGTTTTTCTTTTTTGCTTCTTATATATGAAAAAATAAAATTTATTTATTTATATAAGTTTTTGTGCGAGTTCCAAACTTTGTTTTAGATATAAATTTATAAAATTGTGGCGCCTCTATGCAGACAGCAACACCATTATCTTCATAGGTCGGCTGGCGTATTGGGGAATTCAAATGATCTCCGCCGTCCGAAGGCAAATGCTGTGCAGGCCCGCCAGCTTCTTAGGGCTGTTGCAGTTCTTTCGCTCTTCCTGTAGGATACACCAGCGACTGCCGTAACATTACCGACATACTTTATATACTTTAATACTAAATTGTATACACACCAATGCATCTTTGCAAAACGTTATTCGCTAAGCACAACAGCGGCGGTATATATGTACGCACACATCAATTCTTGCCCAGCACGTAAAGAAAAGTCGCTTCGGAAATGTTTTCAAAATAACAGACGGACAGACAGGTTAAGTTTAATTCAGATTATGATTCTAAATCGGTCGGTGTAACAAAAGTTGGGCTTATCTTAAGCCCTACTGCATGTTACATACATCTGCACTAACTTAACGCACCCTGTACCAGAAGTAATGTACGGTATTACAAGTCTATTGTATGAAAATGGCAAAAAAAATTTTATTCGAAATGTTGTTGATTGGTAGCTATACATATTCTTGGATACTTTGTGGTGCCGTGCCCAAAAAAACTGTTGGTATTTGCAGCCAAACCAGTGATCAAACTATTTCCGTACATTTTCGTAGAAAGTCAAGAACGGCTGAGCAAGTGTGTAAACCATTGATGCAAATGGCTAGTAATCGGAGAGAGCAGAAGTCGGGTGAGTAAGTCGCATGAGTTAGCACTTCCGGGTTAAGTGCATCCAACGTTTTCACTGTATGGGCGGGATGATTAAAATCGATTAATTGTTGTTGCCAACGTTTGGTATCAACCGTTTCAGTAGACTCTAATTGCCCACAGCAAGCCGCAGTCTTGTGGTTCCATAAAACGCATAATATCGTCCTTCTGCCAACAGGTAGATGGACAGACGAACAGGCGGACATGTTTAAGTGCACTCAACAGTTGTAACTGGTCAAGAATTTGTATACTTTATCGGGTTTTTGAAGCTTGTTTCTGCGCCCTGTAAAGGTATTAAATAAAAAACAAATTTTGATACACCATAGTATTAAAAAGGCGTGGTCAATTTTTTCAATTTCACAACTGCTACCGCATCGCCCAGAGAAAATGCGTTCAAATTTTTGTACATTTATTTGTTATAGTTTATGAGTAATGAGCAGAAAATCAGAGGTGTTCTCAGTTTACGTGGTGCTGAGGGCGTGCCCCTGGACCGATTTAACCCATTTTCAATGCCAACCTGTGTGCAAAAATTTGCACTGTTTCTGCCAAATTTGAAGTTGATAGCTTAATATTTACGGCCAGGAGAATGTTTATAACAGACATTAGACAGACGGACGGACGGATATCGACCACTTAGATCACCTAGCATATCTACATGTGATGCGTTGTCTTGTAAACAAATCTATGATAGAAATACATTTGTTTGACTTGCAGAAATTCACCCTAAAGCAGATATAAATTTTTTTGCTTATTTTATTACCTACGGGTATAAATAAAGTGAAGAAAAAAAAAAGTTAATTTTTTTCCAAAAGTCATTTGTCCCAGTCCAATGCATAATATTGACCAAAAATTTTGTACAATAAACCTCGCGTGCTAATAGCATTTTTCGTATTACTTGTAATTTATATCGAAGCCTTGAAGAGTGGAAGGAGCATACGAAACAATGCATATGTGCTATGCATGAAATATTTATTATCAATTTTTGAAGTTAACCAAAAATTTTGTTTCTAAGTATTATTAAGAAAAAAAGAGGAAAAATAAATGAAGGAAGGACATTCCGGAAAATGATACACCACTCAATTATGGATTAGTGTGCAAACGCCAAATTTTCCAATTTCTGATTAAATAAATTTTTGTTTTTTGTTTTGTTTTGTTTTTGATGAAAGCACACGCTCAAGTAATTTCTCATAACTAGGCCAACAGTGTAAGTAAACAAAAGGTAGACGAATATCTATTAATACAGATTACGTATATAATTACTTGTATCACATACACATGCTTATATCTCAACTAGGGTAAGAGTTATATATGGACGTTCTTTAGATCTCAGAGCTCCAAAGTTCTGAAAACGTAATTGAACTCCTCAGTAAATATGCAGGCAGTTGGTAAGGAAGCCATTACTTACATAACCATAGTCTTTATGAACGATCCAGTGAACCTACAGATAACGAAGGCAAGGAAGGCGTTATTTATATAAACGTAGTCCTGATCAAATATAAGTATATTTTATGCGGTTGCCGAAACCTTAAAAATCAAATGACAAAATTATTTTATTCTCTCATGCTTTAATTATGCGTATGGCAATTATTCGTTCACTTACGGCATTTGTTATTGAAAAAAAAGGGGAAAAAGAAGCAATTTGTCCACTAATCGCGTTTTTTTCTACAATTCGCCTGAACATTTCCGTGATATTTCTTTTTCTTCAAAAATATAATTCAATAAGTAATTATATATGTATGTATTAGTTGATTATTTATATATATATACGTGATTCGTAATCTAAAATTGTTTCAATACATTGACGAAAAGAAAGTGAAGATTGTGGTGGGAGTCACTTAAAAAACTATTTATTAAGCTATTCATTGTATAGAGCAGGGATGGACAAGTGCGATTCCGAAGCACAAATGCTGTCACGGAAACTTCACCTAATAGATTTCTCGAAACAGAAGTTCCAGATTCAGAACTTTGTCTATATAAAAACAAAAAGAAAAAAAAAAAGTAAAAGTTTGTGAAGACCGTTATACGAGCTTCGTCTTCGGCAAAAACCTTCGGTAATATTTGTGCTTCGTTTTAATTGAATACCTTGTCTAGGCGTATATTTCTTATAGATTTTATAAACTATAGAGAGTCTGACAGATTAAATATAGATCCATAAGCATCAACTACAATTCCGTGGATAAACTTTTGCAGGCTTGAGTCTTTCATCAAGAGAAGATCGTACTCATGAGCACATGGACGGTAATCCATAAGCATCAACTACAATTCCGTGAATAAACTTTTGCAGGCATGAGTCTTTCATCAACAGAAGACCGTATTAACGAACAAATGGACGTAGGGTAATAATCCATAAACATCAACTACAACTACGTGAGTAAAGTTGTGCATGTAATAGTCTTTCATCAAGAGAAGACCGGGCTAACAAACAGACGGACGTAGGCGGTGATCCATAAGCGTCAACTACAACTATGTGAATAAAGTTTTCCATCAACAGATGACCGGACTGACGAACAGATGGACGTAGGCAGGTAGATCCTACCTGTAAGATTTATCAATAATGTGGAGATTTCTTATTTTGCATTTGGCGAACAGGAGAATGAAATGTTACTGGATATGAGAAAATTTTTCATCTCTCGTCACGACCTGCAATCTTAACCTAAATCTTAAGAAGAAAGAATGCCCGAAATACACTATCGTCCTCCTAGAGAAAATTACATTTGTATACACCGTGGATTACCGTGGGCCCAGCTGTTGCCCATGCCGGTTAAATAAATTAATACGCATTGTAACGACAAAACGCAGAATTGTTAATGAATCGCTTCGCATGGACTTCACAAATTGTCTCATTGCTGAATCGTTTTATGCATTATTAAATACACGACGAATACGTAGCCAGCGTTACATATATACCTGCTGTAGTCTGCCCAGCTAACATAATACTACCACATTCAACAATGGGAAGTTATTAAGAATTTCTTCTTTTTATTACTTGCACGTAAAAAAAGGGGTGAAAATGAAGATTTTTTTCGACCATTATGTAAATTCTTTCCTTCTTTTATTATATCATTGTTGGCTTTAGTTTTATGAAAAATTATTGCAAATATTCTTTAACTATGAACTCAAACCTTAAATCTTGTCTTCTTCTTTTTTCTATTTTTATAAACTATTCCTACGTTAGAATTGTGTGATGATCAAAATTTACTGACCTTACTGTATCATTGTACGTACGTTTCGTTTACGAATCCAAATAACAGTTGACCATAAATGAAAAATGAAAGAAGCAATCAACGCTTAACCATTTTGCGGCCGCTAGTTATTAAAATGAACCGTAGAAAATCGCCTATAACGAGAAGAAAACAAATAAAAAAATTATGTTCGATCGTGACCGAATCTTTTATACCCATCACCGTTATCCGGAAAAAGAGAAAGCAAAGCAAAAAAAATTCAATTTTCATGATCCATGATATGGAGTGCAGGCAGTTGTTTTTATTTTTATTTTTTTTTTCAAAATAAAAGTTTTTGTCGCATAGGCGCATGGGCGTGTCCTGTGAAAAATTTAAGTCCCTCTCAAATTATTTTGCGAATTTGTAAGCGATATCTTCATTTTCGCTAAGGGGAGAATATTTGCCACAAATACTACATGGTTGCGCAAATAGATAGATGGACAAATGGACAGATCAACATACTTAGATCTATTCCAAATTTGATCGGTGGCCAAGAATTTATATACTTTATGGGCTTTTTGAAGTCTGTTTCTACGCCTTATAAAGGTAATGCAAAATATTGGGTAGGCGTGGTCATATTTTTCTTACAGCATCGACCATAGAATACATGTAAAAATTTTTCTACGTTTATCTGCTGTAGTCGATGAGTAACGAGCAAAGTACACCAATTTTTTATTCCTTTTGGAAAATATAGCTGCCCGCAGTTTAGCTGGTGCTGTGGGCTTGTCTCTTGACCGATCTGGTGCATTTTCAATATCAACCAGCGTGCAGGAACTTCCAATGCTTCTGCCAAAGTTGAAGTCGATAGCTTCATTTTTGCGGCCACAAAAATGTATACTACAGACGGACAGACGGACATGATTAAATCGATTTAGAATTTGATGTTGATCAAGAATATATATACTTTGTGGGGTCGCTCTGGCCGTTGCAAATATGTTGACAAAATGAATATATCGCTCATCCTTCGGTGATGGGGGTAAAAAAAAATTACTGTTGCTTGCCATTAAAATATGAAACGGCAAAATTGGTTACCAGTATTTCGGCGTTGTATTGAATTCATTTCACTTTATGGTTATTTTTATTCGAATGTTGGCAATTTTATGCTTTTAAATGCAAAATAACTTTTCAATGCTTTCATTTTTTATGTTATTACTAAGCTGCTGAGTGCCATTACAGACAATGCCTATTATGGGCCAACAAACAGCAAATTGCTTTTATGGGATATCAATTTGTTTACGGTAACAGAGGAACGTGTTTTGAATCAATGTTTAGATTAATAAATATCAATCAAGAGATAAAGGTATGCACTGCACTTATTTAAAAGATGCTTACAAAAATGTTTCATCTTTCAAGAGAGAAGAAGAGAGAGGATGCGAGAGATATTGAAAGAAGTGAGAACTTGAACGTTGTATTTGAAGCTATTAGTACGCTTTCGGTGGAACTTAAAGCAAAACCATAGCAGAGAGATAGTGAATTAGTACTTCTAGTAAAATGACATAAGGGGTCGGCAAACCTTTTTTTTTTGCCCCACGATTTCTTATTGAAGCCACAATATTTCATCCATAATTTGTCTTTTTCGATTAATTTGAATTGGTGGGGCCTAGCTCTCTTCAAGCTATGGTCATTGGCGCTGCGATAATGATGATCATTTCATTTACATTCATGCCGAATATGTTGTGTCCTTTACGGGTTGCTTTCTCGTTGATATCCATTGAATTGGTTGTAGCCGGTTATATGGCTTTATGGGAGTATAGTGGAGGCACCTTGAAGAATGGAACATCTATCAAATAAGCAAGTTTATCAAAATAAATAAACTAATCGCGGGATGTAGACTCAACAGTCTTAGCTGCAAAAGGTGCACGAAACCTGTTTTGTTCTTTGAATTCAAGAACTTATTTCTCCGATAACGCTAAGCCCACTGATATAGTCATAGGGATGGGGGACTTGAATTTGCCACAAGTCACTTGGTGTTACAGTGATAATTTAGGCTATGTGGCTCCGACTTCAATCTCTGGCAAAGTTTTCGTTTTTTTCTTGCTTGGTTTTTTTATTTGTTTTTCAAGGAACTATTTGACCGAATGCTAGATTTTTGTTTTCTCAAATTCACGCACATAGTTGCAAAGCGCAGTCCATCTCTCAGTTTAGCTGAGGAACGATACCATCCAGCATTTTGCATAATCTTTCCATTCCATTATGACCGATTCTTTTGCTGGATATGCTGAAAGTATTGAATGTAGCTATTTATGCATCCATTCCGATCAGACAACTTCATCTGCGAAGCAATTGCCCGCCAGGGATTAATAAAGGAATTCCTTGCTCAAAAATCCATAAATTTCTGAAAACTGGTTCTGCTTACGACTATTTCGTCTACTCTGCTGCAAGGCATAGATTTAATGAGGTCAACCATCCATGCAGATACCTTTGGTTGCCAGAATCTTTACTTCTTATTAATCCAAGATATTTTTCTAGCTTTGTGAACTCCAAAAGAAGTCTCTCAATATAGTATATCCTTCCTACGTCTGTTTCAATGGCCCCTATTTTTCTCTTGGTATTGAAATCTTGAATCTCTTCCGAAGAAATTTTTCAATCGCTGACTCCAATTTATATAATAATAGTCCATACCAAATTACAAAATCGATATCGATTCCCAGCGTGATCGTTTCAGTAAATGACATTTTACTTGGTTGTGATGTCTCTAAAATATCGTTGTGTGTCCGGGCGTGATGGCATTCCATCATGTCTACTCAAATCATCAATGGTTTTATTTCAGAGATTTTTTATCAATTCTTGAAATCAGGCGTTCTCCCTTTGCGTGAAAAGAATAGCTGCCCAATTCCACTTCGCAAATGTGGACAAAGACATTAAGTTGAGAACTATAGACGCCTCTTTGAAATCAGGTGCTCCCCCTTTGTGTCGGGAGAGAAGATTTCTTATTTCGCTTCGCATATGTGAGAACGGACATCTGATCGTGGAATATAGAGGCATTGCCAATTGTTTGAACCAATTGTTACTCAGTAGCTAACTTTCGCTGTAAGATCTTACATTTCTTCGCTTCAGCATAGCTTTGTACCAGAAAGATCAATTGTTAGAAGCCGTTTGGAGTGTGCTTGCCATGTTTTCAAGACTTTTTCTGGTTCTCGCACCGATATCGCTTGCATTGGTTTTAGTAAAGTAAAAGTTTGACTTAGTTAAAAATAAACTATTGATCTTCAAACTCCAGCCCTCTGGCGTTAAAGATAAGCTTCTATGGCCAATCATTATACGGAAATCAAGAAATTCAATGTTAATAGTGGATAAACACTCAAACACGTATAATGGAAAGACTGATGCTTTTTCTTAGAAGATTTAAAAATTATTTGGAAACAGTTTTATAGAATAAAGTTCGATGAAAGCAAACCAAGACACATTAGTTGTTCTGGTTTTCAAATAAAGATAAATTGGTCTAAACAATTTATATTAGAATGAATGCGTGTGTACTTTATTCTCCGATTAGTTACCTGTTCACCTTTTACATTTCATCCACATTTGTTTCATTCTTTTAAATCCTTATCTGACATAAGGAGGAGAATATTTTACATTTATAAGACGGAAATGAATCGTAAGACGATTATCCGTTTGCTGATGAAAGTGGTTAATAAATCGTGTCAAGTATAACAGTTTGCCGTTTGTGAATATTCTCTTTCAATAAAGTCGAGTCTGCGCCGCAAGAAAAGTAGGAGAAAAATTACAATTTTACCCGAAATGTGTGAAAAAATTCATTTATATTATAATTATTTATGTTATGTTATATGTGAGTTTATTTTTAAAGAGCAATTAAATCAGTTATGCCTATTAATTAAATCTATTATAAACGAAAGCGCTTGAGTCATCTTCCAAGGAGAGCAGTTTATATATAAATGTATGATTGATAAAATTTTCCCACGTATATACATATACATATATATATACATTACTTAAAAAGTTGTGATATATGTTGGGTGCACTCACCACTGAAATATTGACGTTAGCTTTGCCCATTCAGCGTCAGACGTCATACATGAAATATATGGAGAACATTTTGGTATTTATTTGAACTTAATCTGAACAATGGCAGATAAAATTTAAAAATAGATGTGATATGTCCACAACCGTAACCAGGTCCGTAGAACATAAATACTGTATCAAATATCAAGCGAAACCTTGCATTTGCAGAGAGCCTGTGTGTTTTAACTTCTGGGCCTGCCTTGATAGCTTAATCTCACGAAACCCGCAGGTTTATTGGGTAATTTGCGAATGATTGCCGGGATGCCCCAGCTTGCAAGACAACCCTGCAGTAACTGGACTGCAGTAACAGATATGAAAGCTTTTTCCTCTCCGGGCACGACAGAAGTCCTATCTGCACCTCTAATTATTCAAGACCCCGCAAACGGAGTAACAAACACCACAAGTACTCCCAGTTGGTCCTAGCTGTCAGGCAACTTAAGCTCTTTCCATTGAAATACCCGTCGAGCTATCACTTCTAGGTCATGTCTAATCATATGTGAGTGACTAAGCTGATCCTTATAGACTCAATAATTTTAATCTGTAATCTGTCGGCATTATGTGTATCACATTTCTGTAAACTCTTGCTAATCGTACTTCCTGGTCGCCTTCAAACTCTTCGTAAATAAAACCTTGCTTTCGATGTCGCCTATTGCCTTACCTTTCTATCGCTTTAGCAATGGATTGTTTAATCCTGGAAAGCACTAACGATTGTTTAACTTTCTATTATTTAAGTTTATTACTCAATCGGTTATTAAGTAAGATTAATTAAGACTGAAGTAAACCGAAGTAAAGTCTCTTTCGTCACAATAAATATTCATTTATTCTCCTTCACTGCTTTGGCCAGCCAAATCGAAACATTAATAATCCATTCATCATAGTATATGAGTTAACCTACTTTTCATAAAAAAAATCATATAAACATACATATATGTTAATTGCAATATTTAGCAGCATTGCTGCATTCTAAATATCTTTAAGCTTGTTTGTATATTTTTTTATACGAGCCACTGTAAGATGGAGGTAAACACATTTCGTTTTTTTCCAAAATGTATGTAGCATATGTAGCAAGGAAGCTTCAGAGGTCCTACGAAGTATATTTCTTCTTAGTGAAGTAAATAGCGAAAGGTAAAACTTTATTCCAATCACCTTTTTATGGCACTAAAAAAAAAAGCATTTAATGGCCAAGATTTTAAAGGTGGCGGGTAGACGAGGTTCAGCCTCAGCCGAATGTAATTTGCTTACTTGTTTTAATTTGCATTGAAAAATATCTTTTGGCAGAAGTTTTTTGTTATGTTTAAATATTCCAGTTTCATGAGACTTTCGATTCCGACATGACATATAGCTAATTCATAGCTTGTGTAAAAATTGTCAATATGCAATGTCTGTCCCCTGCCTTTTGTAGGCATACATAGTATGCTAATCCTGTGTTCTCTAATCCCGTCAGCTGATTTACCAAAGTAAATTTTCATTGATTATGTATGTACTTCGCTTGAGCATACATTCAAAACTGTTTTTGTGCGATCTTTTTTTGTGCGATGGTACGGTCCCTATTCATCGCATAAAAAAAAAACTTTTTAATTCGCTACAAAATATAGTTTTCATAACACGATTAAAAAAAAATTTTTTTTTATACGGTGAATAAGGACCACATAAAAACAAATTTGAATGCAACTTAAATAGCTTGGGCCCGTATTTATATGCTTTATTCGATAAATATTGTTTAAATATGATTCTTCGGCACGATGAAGTCAACGTTGCACCGATGACGAATGGTTTCTCCAGGCGTGAATGTCTCTTGAAGCCGCAAGTCTGCTTCGTGACATAATATTACGTACTAAATGAAAATTATACAATCCCATCCCGAAAAAACTGCCCAAAAATTTCTTCAGAATTAGTTCGTGTTCGTTTATGCGTCCGTCAAGTTGAGCGTAACTAGTAAAAGCATGTAGACTGCAAAGCAAACGGGACTGTTGTCGGTAGATAATTTCCTAATAAGGCCGCTTTTCTTAGTAAAAGAAAATCGTTTTTGCCGGCAATTAAATTCGTTCCATCAAATGGTGCGTCCTTTCGCAACAACGTTTCTTTCTTACTCAAAAGCTAATTCTTGCAAAGGATCATGAATGCTGGCTTCACATTGAGGACCAGTAGGCAAAACGGAATGTGGCGTAATTCTATATATATTTTGATCATCTATTTCTAAAAAATTTCGCCTGTTTTTCACCGCTACTATCCGAATTTTTATAAGCCTCGTAACAATTATCGTTTGGTAGTCAATAAAATAATATTTGTGTTTTCCTAGTTTGCCGTAGTTCGCCTTAAAACTCGCAAAACCTTTGTTGCATTTTTATACCTTTGCAAAGTATATTAAGTTTACTCTCTGCACGATCATATTCCGAATTGATTTAAGCTTGTCTGTCCGTCGTTCTGTTTAATGTCTACACAATATATATATATGAAATGTTGAGAAATACATAAATTTTTGACGAAATTCAAGTCCTATTGAAAATAAATTGATTTTCACCAATCTGGGGAACACTTTCCATTGCATGAAAAAAGTCTTTGTGCGAGAAAATTCTTTTAACAAAATTTCCCTGAGCATTAGTTGATATGAGATATTAAATGGATATGGAAAAATTAAGACTGAGTGGATCAATCTATTCAAACTTCGTTCCATTCATAGCTCTTTCACATAGGTCACTTCACGTTTGGGATTCCTTCTCCATATAATAGGTATGCCTTTACCTGACAACAGGTTATAATATTCATATTTTATCATGTACGGTATTTAATGATCTTGATCTTGCTTGTTACATGGCTACGAGGACTTACTTTAATGGAAGAAGGAAAGAATTTTAATTTAATTTATGACGAAAATCTTTAGAAAAAAATTGTGAAAGGTCAAAGCTTTTCTACGAACGAGCATTTAACAACAGCAACAATTTTAATAATATTGTGACAGTGATTGAAAACATTTTTGCTTTTGATTGGTCGATCATAAGCATAATTTATCGTTAAGATTTGCATGTTCGAAGGAAATTACCATTATTTTCCTAAGCAAAAATTTATAAAATTCTTGCGGTAAATATATCGTCCTGGCGTAGAGAATATATACATATATATATAATATATATACATATATATATATATGGAGAAGTAAATAAGAATGTTAATCATACACAGCGAAGAGACACATGAACCATAGAATAAAAGAATGTTAAAATGAAAATAACTACAGCAACAGCAACAGCAACGTTAATGACCAACAATTTCTTTTTTTGCAATTGCATACAAACCTTCAAACATATGCCTGTCAACAACAAATGCAATTTTGCTGCCAACATATAAAACCCTACTGCGAGAAGGGATAGGAAAAAACTGACACAACGATTAGAATTAAGCGCAAAATAAAAAAAAAAAAGGACAGCGAAATTCTAAAAAAAAAAACATCGTACACATGCAAAACATGCACTAAAATGCAGTAAATTTGGTAAATAAATGCACACAGCCAAAAAAATTCCTAAGTAAACACAAGAAAAAGAAATGTTGGAAAAATGTTTTGAATTTTTTTTTTGAAATAAAATTTTAATAATGTCGTTCAGTGTAACGGATAATATGCTTTACAACGGTCCTAAACCTTTCCTGGCTTGTGTACCGTGTTAAAATGCCTTTGAACGCTAAGTCCAAGTGAAGTTAAGCGAAGATCTTAAAACCCAAAAATTAATTGTCGTCGCGCTCAAATTCTAAACAGAAAAAAAGGAGATTTTATTATTATTATTAGGGTTTGCAAAAATTTTGATCACTTTTTCATTTGAAAAAGTCATTTGTTGTCGAAAATTGGTAGAATAGTTTACATCATTTTCTACAATATTTTCTACAACATGGCAATATCATGTCGAAAGAACTTACATTGGTTTGGCAGCTATCCACCGACCCATCTATTTTCGCCCTTCCTCAACTTTGCAGACCCGCGTACCAGGCAAGCCACCCTGCACCGATCTGAAAAGTGGTAATCAGGTGAGTACGCTGGGTATCGCAGAACTTCCCATTCGAGCTGCTACAATGTATCCTGGGCAAAAAGCGCCCAATAAAAGGCCTTTTTTTCAAACAGTTCGTGTCGTCACTTTTACTCTGTTCAACCCAAAACCGAGAAGTAAAATCACCATAAGCCTTTGAATGAGATTGCTGGCCTTCAGCAGCATCAGATTTCTTCAAATAAACAACAAAAGTAATGAATTTGGAAGAAGAAGGATTTTAAGCAAAACAGTTACTTTATATAGAGGGACGATCAAAACCATCGAATTCAACCGTTATGTACAGTGGTACTTCCTATTTCTTTGTCATTTTTATCTGTAGAAGTCACTGATCAGAATTTTTGCAAACATCGAATACAAAACGTTTGATGTGATCACTTACTGATACGAACGTAACGATCGTAAATTGTTGTTGGTTTACGTTAAGTCGTTTCAATCTAGCGGGAAATTTGGTTTTCAATCGAAATTACAATGTTGACTGTTCCATGATTAGCGCCTGAATATATCTACAACACTAAATTGAAAACTGTTTCTGTAGATAGAGAAAAATCAAAATAATCGAATTTAACCGTTATAGAGATTGGTCCCATCTCTATGTCATTTTTAGCTGTAGAAGACGCTGATCAAAATTTTTGCAATCACCTAGCATTTATAATCGTAGATGTATTCAAAATTATTAAATTCGTTTGCGTGTACCAATAAAGGTACATGTTGCGCAGAACGACCATTTACAGGCAGCTTGGCAAAGTGCTACAACTACATTGCAGGCCAATCATCTTTCCTTCATCCTCGTAATATCTAATCTAATTCTCTCAATTCAACATCTGAAGTCATGTGGAAAAATTTCCAAAGCCTTGAAGTTTTTTTAATTTAGAAAATTTTCTATAAATTTTTCAATAAAATTTTTCGACTTGCAAAGGTTTTTTTTTTGGGTTTAAAATTTCTTATATATATACATACATCTTTTTTCTTTTTTTGTAGAATTTATCGTGTCCATCACATGAAGTGCATTTTATATGTCGCGTCGTTGTCCAAGCGTAATTGCGATTAGATTTGCGTTTAGATAGCGTTATGTCTCAAGTTTTATTTTTTCTACCTTTGCTTTCTAGTCTTCGCTTAACCAAATATCGGAAATAATTGCACGTTTCAGGTTCATTCGTTTGATTTTGCATTTCTATTTTGTTCATGTCCTTTTTAAGTCTTGATGACAGTTCTTTATAAAGGAGAGAAATAAATAACTGCCTTATGCGAAGCCAGCACCGACTTTCACTAACGCCTTAGTTTTAACCCCTTTGCAAAATTCTGTTCTTTACTTTTTTTTTTTCTTTTTTTTTTTTTTTCTTTTTGAGTACATGTTAGTGGTCAGTCCATCTTCCTTTACTCTACATCCCGCATTCTGTTCATGGCTTGGCCTTGTTGCGGTTAGTTATTAAGTTTTAAATTTCATCAACCGCTTATTACATACCTGTGCATGTATATGCCTGACTAAGTGGAACGGTAGCCTGTGTTATCGTTTAATGCTTGCTAAAGTTAATCAAATGTTTATAAAATATTTACTAGTTTTGAAAAGCACCGCCCATTCCCTTCCCACTTGACAGTGTACAGTTTTGCATTCTTCTCTCATATAGTTTGCAATAATATCGTATTTTTTCGATATTTTTTTGCTTTTTTTTTTTCGATTTTTTTTTCTCTTTTTTAGTTCATATTTGCTAATGTTAGACATTAGCCGGGACACGTTCTGTTGTTTGGACATACATGTGCATAACTCGCCAGTTATTGTCGCCAATTGCATGACTAAAATTGCAGTTTTTTTTTTTTTTTTTTTCTTACGCTATTTGCGAAAGTGTAGCAGGATTGACGTAGCGGTATGTGTGTGTGTGTGCGAGTTTGTGCTCAATGTTTGTAAAATTTTAATGCATTTTCACTGTAATTCTTTTATTAATAAGTGTTGTTCCAAGTGAAAGTCAAGCAAATTTAAAGAAATTTAGTAAAAATTGTGCAAAAAGTTTCTAAATTCTATTTAATCGATTTTTAATCAAAGGACATTTTTTGTTGCAAAGTTACTTAAGCTAATGTGCAAGTTTGCCCTTCTCATCTTGTTTAGGTTGATTTTATATTTTTATACCCAACACTGCTTGTAATGCAGTATATATTAAGTTAGTGCGGACGTATGTAACACATAGAAGGGCCCACGATCTGAGCTTGTCTGTCCGTATGTCCATGTATATCTATGTTCACCGTACGGATTGCAATTTTTGAGATATTTTGATGAAATTTGATACATTGACGTTTTTCGACCCAATGGCAAACGTTATTGAAAATCGTTTGAATCAGTCCAGTTTTTCGATCAGTCCGACTTAGTTTGGAAAATCGGTATATGGAAAAAATAGCAATATCCGAAAGTTTTCGATAAAAGTGTCTAAGGATTATTATTTCGGCATTCTAAATTGGTTTAGACAGGGTGGGGTAATTTTTTCAACCACTTTTCATATAACCGTTCTTACGAAAACTGAATCGTTATATGGTGAAAAGGTAGAATTTTGAATATTTCATCGTGAAAATTGATTCATAATAGTAAATTGACAAAGAAATTAAGCTTACCGGATTAGGACCACATAATCCTCTTTTTTGGATGCCATCGCTTATAAGGATTCTCGTGAAATGTAAACCCGTATATGTCAAAAAGGCCTAATTGTTAGTTGTTTGTTATGAAAAATTGTTCGTGATAGTTATTTGACACAACAATGAATATAATTTGAACCACAGGGACTATTTTTTAGACTACACTCCATATAAGATTGCTGATGATGTCTCTTCAAAAAAGGGTTCAATATTTAATATTTTATGACGAAATTCAGTCCATAGTGGCGATTGAGAAAAAAACGAATATTAGGGACTTTAGATCACGTAAGTCTATTTATTAGATCTCAAAATATATGGGGGCTATCATAAGAAGAGAAAGTCTAATTTCAAGTTTTTTATGACGGTAACTGGAAAATGTAATCTTCGGAAAGTAAATTAAGTTTGGTAAATTTGGATCAGGCCCTGTAATGCTTTGGACATCCTCTCGTATACAGGCTTTTTAGCCAACTATGTCTTTGCATGAAAATAATGGGTAATTTTTTTATATATATATTACCAAAACGGGTAAATAATTGTATTAGGAGGTATGATGTAGGGTATCCTACTATAATATTCTCGTTTGTTTGTTTTTCATAAAATGCATTTAAAAGTTATTTGGTAAAGAATGATTAATTTCTCTCTCTCTTTCTTTGTAGCACCTAAAAGTATGCTAACTAAAAGGAAAATTTTTGTACTTATCAATAGTATGACTTTTTTAAGTCATTTTAGTTCTTTTGCTCTACCGACCGTATTAGGCGAAGTTATTTTTGAGATTTCCACTTAGTTCGGAAATAAATACTTTTTACTTTACTGCTTTATCCTTTCCAATATGTCCACTAAAACTGCTTAACATTACTGAAAAATATTTATTAAATGTTTATAATATTTCTAAAGACTTTTTTCATCAAAAGTTTTTGCGTCCTCCTGAGTAATGTGTTTGACAATGGAAAGTTCTCTAAGTGTTGGTGTTCCCACGTCATTGGAGTGGAAGATCTACAATGTGAAATCGTTTTGCTATTCAACAACAATATAAAGGGCCCCATTTAGATCACAAAGATGCTTGATTCTGAAGTTGTAAGCAACGAATTTTCACTGATATGTGCTCTTTGACAAACAACGAGTTTCTCGTAATTCTATTTCTGAATTCGTTTACACATTTTTTTTGTCGTTCGGGCTGTGCAATACCTCTCAACAATCAAATGCTTTTAATTCTCTTAATTTAGACACATTTATTTTTATTGTTTCTCACTCGCAATGGTTTTTGAAAGATGACGTCCCTTGGCTAAGACTTCCGCTTTTACTTCCCTTTCACTTTACGGTCGTCAGATTAGAGCGACAGCTGTTCTGCGGCAGAAAGGGTGTGTTGTTGCTTTATCGCAACCATAAGAAGAAGCGCGATCTTCACCGTGTCATGAGCAAGACGAGAAGTGCGATCGATGTAATCACAACCAGAAGAGGGAAACAGCCATCGGTTATTTCCTTTGCCGAATCTTTTTTATTGGTCGGTCTTTCTGCCCTGTTACGTTTATTTATTTATTTATTTAACCGCATATCTAAAATTCGTTAATGTACGTATCTATCCTTAAGATTAAAGTCCTAACCTAGTTGGAATTAAAGTGAAAAAAATCTTGAAGGTACGAATTTAATATGTGCACATGCAAAAGGAAATCTTGCACAAGCGTCCACCCTACGACACGATTAATGCGTAACGCGCTGTATCCAAACCGTGTTATACGTAAGGGATTAGAAAACCACCCTAGTAAAGAGCAAAAGTGAAAATCCAACACGTAAATGCGGTAATAAAGTATTGGTGACCTGATTTGAAGGCTTCATATGGTAAGTGTAGCATATTTACATATTTTTATAGAAATTTATACCTATTTATGTCTATTTTTAAATATGTTTATAAAATGCGTTTAAATGTGCGTAATTATGTATAAGGAGGCGTCTCGCGTACAACACGGTTAATTCATACCGCGCTATATCGAAACTGTGTTATATGAGAACTTTTTATTTATTTATTTAGACTAAGATGATATGACACATGTCGAATAACATAATTTAAACGTAGATACAATATATATGAAGGCAATGTGTGCGGTGTTATATGAAGATCTGTTTTGTATTATATCGAAGCAGCGTTACATGAGGCTTTGAAATAATATGAACCAAGGCAATGTGCAACACGCTGCATCGCATCCAAGTCTTAAGGCTTGCAATTTTATAAGGGTTGAAGCTTCTTTCCAAATATATGCGAAAGTAAGTTAACTTCAAGGTTTCATAAGAAAGTTGCATATTATTATTATTAATAATTTCGTCAGAGAAATAAATTAAAGCATGTAAGGCTATCAGCTTTCATTAAAAAGTCTACCGCATTTGAGATTCGAACATACAACCATTGAGTTGAGAGAGAAATAATATAAATGTAACATTATGATGATATATAAAATTTAAGAAAATATTTAAAAAAAAAATGATTTTCATCAAAATAGGGTGCTATACGGGACGTGACTGAAACGGGGCTCCAATCGCAAGCCTAGAAACAGAGCGGTCTGTAAACTGAATAAAAGAAAACAAAACATCCACATACATAGACAGACAGACAGACAAGCTTAGGTCGATTCAGAAAATTATTCTCACGGTGAGTCTATCTCAAGCCCTTCTGGATGTTGTACACATCCGCCCAAATATCCGCCTTAATATCCTTGTAGCTACATTTGAGTAAGGACGTGATGTGATACCTTTTGTTTTCGTTTGACCCCACGCTGAGTCCCACTTTTAACTAAATGAAATTTGTCTTTATGTTTAACCTTAATGGTGGAAATCGGGCAAAATTATTTATGTCAAAAGGTCCAGTAAGTCGGAGGTGACAAACGTATGGACGCACATCTCATTGAAAAGCCAGCTAGTTCGGCAGTAGTCGGGCCTTCCCATTGTCATCTCACAGACCCTTCTTAGACGATTGCGCCAAAGAAATGCAGATGCTAAAACACTTATGAAGACGGACGAACCGACGAAATTTACTTACCGGCTGAGCTGATCATATGGCTCTGGCCACGCTGCACCCTGCGCTGGATATACCGAAGTTGGATCTGATGAGTTAGGTCTTTAATCTACTTTCCTCTAAGAAAAAAAATTTCATTGAAAACATTTTTAAATTTGTGTTTTAATAGAAAAAAAAAACAAGCCATTCATTATTAGAAGTGATTTAAATATTAATACAATTACTGTTATTACATTTGTTTTATATATTTGTATGAAATTTGTATGAAATATTTTTATGTATATTTGTGTTCATTTTTTTTGTTGTAAAGCATTTACGATTAAATATGGCAACACTTAATATGTGAATTTGTTGTTTTGTTGCTTAAATTCCCTCTAAAATTATCTTATTAAGTTAATAGAAAAAAAAAAAAAACATAAAAAAAATATATATATGTATTAAACATTTTGAAGAATAGAAGGCTACACCATCATCACTTTGTGGTATCGGCCAGCATTTAGCGCTGCCTTCCAAGAGTTTTCCTTTAACGAGCTTTCTGTGTTATGCGGCCCTTCTATGGAAGGTTTCTCCTCGCTTTTCACGGCAATTCTCTTTTGGTTGCTTAAACTGACAGAACAATGTTTTAATGTGGAGCCTTATGCTGTATACGCACAATATATTGACGTAATTGTTACTTCATCTTTTCACAAATATTTTGTGTATTATTGTTCTTTGTAGTTATTAGTACAAATATCCGTCTCCTAGCTTTTTACTTTAGACATATTTGTTGAAATTTCACTTTATATTACAAGATTTCCGTTTATTTCTCTTTTATGCTCTTGTACTTTTCCACGTAAAGAAAAAAAATATTGACACTTCATTGCATATCATTACCTTTGTTTTTCTTCTTCTGTTCCTGAAATATTGCATAATTATATAATGCATATATATATTTTTTTTTTATATTAAATTTATTTTTCTCTTAACATACCTCCTTTCTATAAATTGTGCACATTCCAATCCAATCCTTGCCATAAATTTGTTCGCAAATCGTAACTCAGTTATGTTCGCTCAGCTTTGCAAAATTATTTCTTTTATGTGTTTGTTTGCTACGACTTAACTCCCAATACACCAAACGAAAGCATTGAGTTTTCAATCTGTTTTAAATCATTGAGCAACTTGTTCCCAAAGCCGTTCACCTGGTAGTACTAAAGTTTGTAAGGACCATAGTCACGGGATCGTTTTGGTTAATCAGTTTGTTTTAGTTTATTTTATATTCATGTACTTTCTTCTGATTATTCAACTCTACGTTATGTTATCTTATTCTTACTCAACTCCCTATTGTATTCTATATGTATGTACACGTTATCTGACATTATTGTATATATGTATTACTTTACCCTGTTCGCGTATGACCAGTTGTTTATTTTCTTTATATACACATTTTTCTTATTCTTCATCAATGTATTCTTCTTCTTTATATATATACTCTTAATAAATTACCAGATTGTAAAAATTACATTTTACAAATCGACCGGAAACCAGGGTGGTTACCACATCACGGAAAAGCATATCAGCTGGATTCTAATGTAATTGCCAGTCGATGGGCATAACCGATCATCACACATGTAGGTTTAGAGGAAATGTCAGACGTATTTCCTCTTTCTACCCGATTGAAGCCGTCATGTTCGATAGACGTAAGTTTGGTAATCTGTTAGAATCCGTGTAAAGAATAAACGTGAGGAGCGGTTAAGTGCAGGAACTAATTGAGGACGATAAGAGTAAACTGTGAAAATGAGACGTAAGCCTAGGAGATGAAGGTTGCAGCTAGGTTGCTAGACAAAGTTATCACTCTGTAGAAAGCTTCACGTTAAGGCCGCATGGGTCATTAACACTTATGAACTCAAGAAACATAGTTCAGTTCTCCTTTAGTAAAAGAGAATGATTACCGAATTTAATAAAGGTTGGTAAACGGATTTATACAAATTTTATAAATGAAGAACCTTTACCGCTTTCCAAGCCTAGAAAATGAATATAGCAAAAACCGAATTCGAAAATTTGATTATGTTCTAAATGCGCAGACTATCCAACTCCCATTGATGTTCGCCACTTCTTTTAGTTTCACTTTCTTGGCTTTGCATACACCGATGATGTGTTTATTACATGTAAATATGACGAGGAACATATGTAACATGTCACTATTATCTCCATAAAAGAATACGGTATCAATACGGAATATCAAACCTAGAAAATGTACCTTCGTCGTGGGTAACATAGATTTTTTAGATTACAATCTGTCTACAAATGGCACGCAATCATCCAAGGACAAAGTTGAAACCATTCGTAACTTTGATAATCGAATGTCTGTCAAACATACGTGAAGTTTCATCGGAGTACGGGTTTATTATCGTCGGCATATTCCAAATTTACCTG
The DNA here is from genome assembly GCF_014805625.2 of Glossina fuscipes. Lineage (NCBI taxonomy): Eukaryota > Metazoa > Arthropoda > Insecta > Diptera > Glossinidae > Glossina > Glossina fuscipes. Next base: position 689,338 of record NW_023998422.1, on the reverse strand, counting down.
GATTTTCTGCCCCTATCCACTCAATGGTTAATAAAACCAGTAAACTTAAAACTTTGGAATGACGTGCAATTTGAAGGAACTGCTTCGAAACTATCAAAATTAAAAACCAACACCAAATTGGCTGCAACAATAGATGCCTCGCCTTCTGCAACAATACATTAACAAGGAGACTGGACCGCTGGCATAGAACCGTGACTTTACAATCTACTTACCACTGCCCTCAATTCAAAAATGAAGCGACGCCCTATAGTAGCCCATGTCAGATCTCAACCTCAAAGTCATGGTGAAACAACAAAAAGAAGATCCTCAACTTGAAACACTTTTAACTCTGATAAGTCAGCCGATCTTGGATTGATCAAAAGCCCTTTCCTTGATTTACAAATTTTGTGTGAGAAATTTTGGCCGATTCCAGACACTGAGCCAGCAACAGTGGTTTATTTCTCTTCCCAGAGATAAGCTCTTTAATCGAAACACCGTCTGGCCAAAATTGCTTCTTTATCAACGGCTCAGCCAGACCACGTGGATATCTTGAATGATGGAATGTAAATTGATTGATCCTGTTAATCCTCAATATTATTAGTTAAGTTAGTCCAGCTCGCTTTACTGAATACCGACTAAACTGTCAACTATTCATATCAGATCACTAACTCGGTGCACGTGGTGCTTCTAAAATTTTATGAAACTAAAACTAAAAAAATGCAACAAGCTTTCTTTCTTTAAGGGGAAACCACACAATATTGAGTATATCATCGATTCACACAAGCTGGCGAACGTTGATTCGTTCATTGTTTTAGAGATTTAGGGGTTCGACCATAGATTACGTTTTAATTTGCATATTGAGTTCCCTTCATGTAAAGCTAGACCCGCTTTAGAGGCGGTCCAGAGACGTATGAAAAGGCTATACCCGTGTTTGGCTACATCAATACTTGAGTATGCCTCTGCTGTGCGGTCTTCTTCCTATAGGTGTTATGTAGATCCGATTAAATCTGGGGCAGAATCTCCTCGTCTCTCCGCCTCTTTATTGAAAATAGATAGCTTCTGTTAGCCTTAGTATCGTTTGAGGAACGTATGGTTCTTCTTGGTGTTTCGTTCTTAATTAATTTAGTTAATAAACGGTTCTATCTATACGTCCATATTTTTTGGTGGGAGAATCTTTAATGTCCCGAATCGCTTCTCTATGAATTTTATCTTTATTAAGCTTAGTCAATGTGAATACAATTACGAGCTGTTCAAACCGTTCAGAGTTGTTTACAGAAACCTAAACGATGTCTTTCCCTCAATCTCAATATCGGGTGTGGGGTTTGCCTATGTACACATTAAAAAAACAAGTAAACACCTTAACATCTTACTGTGATTCGAAAATGAAGTGTGTGTGTATTTCATTGTTATCGGTTGCCAAGTTTTTGCATATTTGCAACGGCTTAGGAGTTCATTCACAACTTCACCACCGGATACGTTGTGTTCTTACTTCGTACATAAATTGTTTGTTATATAAACATACCTGATAATTTCCTATCTAAATGAATTTCGTAGTCCGTATATATATAGAATAATCAAAGCATAGATTTACTTTTTTTTGCACATTTACTTTTATATTTTTATTAATTGTTACTTATTGAAGACAATGTGTAGAGAAAAAAAATGCGATTGCAATCAGAGCAGAAATTGGTTTTATTATCACATCCAGTATAGCAAATATGTTGAAAGAACTTTGTATGCATGAATGGACCATTTTTTTAAAAAGAGACATTTTCTTACATCGATTAAATTAAAGATATTGTAAATACATGTATTATTATTATTATTGTTGTTATTTTTATTCTTATTTTTATTGATATTATTATTATTATTATTATTATTATTATTATTATTATTATATGAATATTTATTGATATTATTATTATTATTATTATTATTGTTATAATTTTTCTATTATTCTATTATTGTTATTACTATTATTATTATTGCTAATGTTTTTATTGTTATTATTATTATCATTAGTCTTGTTCTTATTCTTCTTATTATTATTTATATTTTTATTATTATTTTTCATATTATTATTGTTATTATTATTATTATTATTATTGCTATTATTATTATTAACGCATATATCATATATATCGGTAACATTATTATTATTATTATTATTATTATTAATAATAAATACCGGTAGCAGGCTCTCGCAACATCAACACATTGTTACTTATAAAGAAAAGAAACACCTTTATCGGAAAATTAAAATTTCAGCTGAGCTGAGATCAAATTTTCTTTTTACAAATTTTCTCAAATAATTTCAATTTCAGAAGAAATTTTTTCCGAATGCTTATATCAACTCGGTATTTTAAATATGAACACATTTTATTATCAATGAATTGAAATTATTTTAAACATTTTTTAAGTAAACTGTTTACTTTTTCTCCCTAATGAATAAATTTAGATTCCTGTTTATGTTAGTGCTTTAAAAGTTTAGTCTTCGAATTTATTCTCTGGCTAAATTAATAATAATAATAATAATAATAATAATAGTAGCTTTTTCTTTGAAATATTCCGTAGATACTTTTATAACAATAAATATGTTGTGCATGTCTTGTCAGAGTATATAATCTATTTATGTTTTGTATATATAAGGCTGCATTTTTTTTTTTTTTTTTATATATATATCTTACTTATTAATCAATATGAAATGAAGGATAAAACGTCTTCCCTTTTTGTCATTTCATTTATTTTGTTTAAATATTTTAAAAAGTTTACAAAAATTGCATTAACTCTAATGTATATAAATATAAATAATTTGAATTGATTTTTTTATAATTACGTATCTCTTGCTTAACTTTTTTTTTAATTTATTATATTGTTACACAATTATTAAGAAATATTATTATAATATTTAGTTTCCCTTCCCCTTTTGCCACACGCAAGCGCTACTCACGTCAAACAATTAACTAGCATTTGGGTAGAATTACACTGGTCAATCCAAGAGAGGTTCTTACCAGCTTTAGTAGGGCTTATAACATACCCACAGTTGAATTCATCCTTAAGCATTTCCTAATGTTAATCAGCTAGAAAACGTTTCTTAGTTGATTATAAAAGAGAACTGGCGGTCGATTTACAATCGTCAGGCTGATGGTGGTCATACTGATAACATAGTCTTTCTTTCTCCTTCTCTCGCTCTATAATTCAATTTCTTGGAATTTGTTATTGTTATTAGCAGGAATTAAGATGGACAGACGAAATTTTACGCAATTATGAGAGATTTCGAATAGAAAATTGATAAAATTGAAGAGCAATCCAAGTCCATGGATAAAAAAATAGGTAAGAAATTCCATGCAGCGTATGTTAACATTTTTGTGTTCTTAAAATAACGCATAATAATACAGTAAAAGAGTTTTCCGAAACTCTTCAAGTATATTTTAAATTGAGCCTTCTACATCCGTTTTTGCGGCCACGTTAGTTGCGACAAACTCATGCCACCCAATATAAGCCTTACAGAGCTTTTGATTTGTAGGTGTGTTGAGCGGAAAGTTGTGAAAATTACTGAACATTGAGTCTTTGTTGATAAATGCAATATAAAACAAGTACGAACATTATAGTCGGCCAAGGCTGATCATTAAACACTTTTCACCGCATTGTCTAACGCAATTTTTATTTTTGTGTGAAATTTTTATTATGGGTCAATTTTCATTCCCACAAGTTTAAAGCTAGAGTTTCCTGCTCTACAATGGACCAGTTTTTGTGAAAATCCTTATTACGGTAAGATCCAAATAATAGGCCGAGATGGTCCAAATTTGGTACAGTTAATTTTTTTATGTTGAATTACTATTATGATATAATTTTCGAAACGAAGCTTTTGAAATTATACCTTTTTGTCGTTATATGAGAGGGAGTTAAGAATTGCACCATTCGGTTCAAAGTTTTCATACCAATTGAGAATGCTAAAATACTACTACTTAGCCACTTTTGCCGGCAAGCTTTGAAAATTCTTTCCATATAACAACTTTTCCGAATAGGGCATTATATGTGGAGTTGTCGAACAAGTGGACCGATACGAACTATTTTCAGTAACGTTCGGCCTTGGGATAAGACACGTCACTGTACCAAATTCCATCAAAATACAAATACAGCTTGATTACATATTTACATGGGCAGACATCAGACGAAAAGACGTACAGATGGGTTTAGATGAATTCAGAAAATGATCCTGGATCGATCGGTATAATAAAAGGTGGGTCTGTCTTAAGCCTTCCGCACTAACTTAATATATCCTGTACCACAATAAAAAAAATGGAATAGCATTTTGATAATAGTTAAAGGTTGGCGTCTTTGCTGAGCGATAATGACTAACTCTGCGCTGAATCTTATGTGGCCATGGTAAACACCTTTAAAAAATTTTACCTCAATACGTATGGCTGCAGTCCTTTCATACTCAAGCCAATTAACTGGATATACATGCTAAGTTCCATCTCATTTTTCTGCAACCGCTAGCGTTCTAGTAATACTTGACAAATAGACAGAAAGACGCACATATTGGGTAACAACACAATTCGATTGCTGACCAAGAAGATCCACGCTTTATATGTTATCTGATGAATATGGTTAGGTTTTACAAATACAAGAAAGGACCTATAATTGTCCTTGGATTTCTATTCTGCCACGTGGTAGATAAAAAGGTTTCGTATTTTTGGGTTTTCCACTTTCCTTTTATTGTAAATCGTGCTTCTTTGAAAAACTAATTGAAGATAAACTTTAGTTAGCAGCTATTTATTTTTAATATTTGTGTGATGTAGAAATAATCATCGAAGAGACAATAAATCGATAGATTTTCTCATCAATATAAATAGTCTTTAAATAACGATTGCGATTACTATCTATCTTTCTGCTTCATTTTATGTTCCATAATTAATTGAATGAATCCGTATTTGAAGACAAGTGTTTCCAAGTGAAGTAAATATATAGATGCGCAGATCATTTTGAACCGAACCTTTGAATGATGGCCGTATCTCGGAAGCCAAAAGCATAAGAACCAATGAAGCCGATGATATGATTTATTAACAGGATGACGAAATTCGCTTTAAGTTATTGTTAATTATGTACAGCCCTAATCAATAAAGGTATATTGAAATTATTTTCGAAAATAATTACATTTTTTTTTTTTTTTTTTTTGCGCAAAAGGAGAGTTATGTGATTGTATGTCATCATAAATATTAATTTTCATCCTGAAGTTTTACTACTTTACTCATTTCAAAAGAAGGCAGTAAAGGACTTAGCATCACCGATTTCAAAAACATATCAACATGTCATCAAGTATTCAATAGTGAAGCAATAAACTCTTCATTGATTTTCATAATAATGGATGTGGGCGCCCTTGTGAAGAGCAAACCGAGTTTTTTTTTCAAATATTATAACAAAATAATAAATCATTAATTCGGCTTTTTGCATAACTTTTGAGTATTAAAGTTTCCAAAACTACCTTCTATACTTTTCAAACTGTAAACTTAAACATACTCTCACCTTTTGCTTAAGTTATAACGAAACCAGTAAAGTCTACATAAAGTTTATGTTTTGCATGTTGGCAGTTATTGAAGCTCGTTCAGGGGAAACTTTCGCATATATTCGGTTTTCGATTCATTTGATTGACATTTCAATAAGCATCTTTTCACATCGTTTGGCAGTAATAAATGGCTAAAGAGTTTCTTCTCACCTTTTTAACGTATAATTCAACTTCAGCTGGCCAGTTTTTTTATTACTATATTTCTTTTGTTGTTGTTGTTGTTTTCTTCTTATTTTTTTTTTTTTTTGTTTTTTAATATAATGTACATTTGATTTATTATTATTAAAATTTAAATAATTTTTGTCATTTTATTAAAACTTCTCTGGTCATGGAAAAAAATTCACAAAAATACATTTTTATGTAAACATTTAAGGCTAGACAAGAATTGCGTAAATTTATATATCATATATATTAAATATTTTTCACTTTGAATACAGATTTGATTGATGTTTTGAATTTGATTTTGTATAATTTTTGTTTTAATATTCATTATTTTGATAATTAATATTTCGCTGGCTTTATTAGATTTTAATCTGTAATATTATAATCAAAAATGTATATATAATATTATAAAAGATATTAATAATATAATATAATAAAAAAATTTATATATAATAAAAACATTACAAAACACAATAATATAATAATAATAATAATAATAATAATAATGATAATAATAATAATGATAATAAAAATAATAATAATTACACAAAAACAATAATATAAAATAGTTAGGAAAAAAAAAAAAAAACAAATCGAGAATACAGGATTAAAAGGGAAAAAAGTTCTCGTTATTTATAAAAAGTAAGAAAATATTCATAGATTCAGCTTACAACATTACATAATTACATATGTATGTTAAAATACAATAATTTCATTGATATACACATACAAACTCATTAATACAATTTTCCATTGCGTTGGCTTTTTTAATTATAATTTATATATATGTAAATATATATATATATATATGTATCATGCAACGAGAACAATAGCAAGTAAAGGAAAGTAAACTTTTTTTCGGTTGAGTTAGTTAACATAAAACCAGATTGCGTTGATAGCGGGCATAGAGCAGCAGATCCCGAATTTAGACAATAGTGGAATTAATGAAATCAAATCAAATGCGGTCAATATATTAGCCCCGTCAGTAAGAAAGCGGCTGGGTAATTTATAAAGAGTCCATTAGTCGAGAGAATTTGCATGCATTGCCGTGACTGTCCTGATCGATGCCTATGCATAGGAGCAGTTTACATATAATAAAGATGTAAAGGCAACGTACATCTAATCGATGCAGGACAAATGCGGCATATGTCTTTGCCAAGTTCGCCGGCCATGCATGTATTTTCTTTTGTCTTACAGAACTTTCTGAACTACCTAAACGCTTCCTTAACGGCAACAAATTCTCTTCTTTTTTTTTTTACTGGGCCAAGTTCTATTTTTGCTGCTCTACACTTTGCAAATTCTGCCTTATGATAGTTACCATAGTTCAATGAACGTTTGCTTTCCTTGATTTATTTTTAATTGCTTTCGTTATACACATATTTGTCATGTTTTCTTCCGTTAATTAAATCTTAATTGAAATACAAGTGAATACAAGAGCGTGGGACGCGTGGCGTTTATATCGTTAAGCGGGCAGATTCAGCGCTTTCAAGTACTTTTAATCAGCAATAATGTTTTTTTTTTTTGCCTCTTTATGTATCCTTCGTTTAAATCCCAATTTATTGGGTTTGTTGTTGAATTTCGATTTTTTCCACTGTCATGTCTGGATTCATTGCTGTGGCCTCCTACAATGGAAAACAAAATTGACACCATCTTGCTAAAGTTTTATATAAAAATTAGATTAACGTGAAATAATCGCTAATTGAAAGATGTTTTTCTCTCTGACGTTAGGCTGGATCAACTCCAACCTACTTAGCTTTCATAACCTAATAAAATAACTTTCTTATCTGATAAAAGGAGCGGAATACTAAAAACTTGTTGAAAGAAAACTATGAAGTAGAAGAACTCTAGTGTCAATTCTTAAGAAGTATGTCTCGTCTGCATAGGTTGTTTGAAAAGTTCCCCACATATAAATTTCAAGCATTTTGGAGTAGCAGTTGTTATGTGATAACCGCCGTTCAGCTCAGTGTTTTAGTGAAAACGGGAAAAAATTAGAATCGAACTCTCACTACGCCAAGAGGGGCTGGGCGCTGTAAAAGGATACACTGCCCAATTATTTGACTCGGAGAAATTTTGCTTGTCTAAATTGAAATTAGCTTGGGTAACGACGACATTTCGGGAGGATCAAAAACTGTAACTCTTGATGAACATGATAATCGCTCAATTTTCACCGATGATTTTCGATTAGCGTCGAAATGTGATTAGAGGGATAGCCGAAGCGATGGGCATGTCCAAAGAATGTCTTTCTTAAACATTAAACCGAGACATAGGCATGAGGCGACCTACAGCCCGTGGGATACTGTGTTTGTTTAAGAACAAAAACAAGCTGGTGAAGGCATAAATAGGCCAAACATCCAGGGCATGTCATCTGTTTAGGGTATCATACCAGTTGTACTGATTGCACAATTTTTAAAGATCATGATCAAAAAGTTCGATCGGAAACTTTATACATATAATCAATATATCGATTACAAAAGCTTTTTTTAAATACCGAATTTCCTAAATCGCAGTTGCTGTTCCAACAACCCAATGGCTTCTATTCTAGTTTTTTGCGCTGATAATTATTATCAGATCAAAATCATCCCTGCATAGGCTAATTGTTATTCGAATTTTTTACCTTAGCGTAACTTTTTCAATCTGAGGCCGATAAACTAAAAAGCCTTTCTATATTTCTCTATTGCTTACCTGTATTGCCTCAGCCAGAGCTCTGTCATGATCGATGGGATCTCCATCAGATTGTATGGTAATCTTTTGTTCTACCCGTGTTTCAACAATGCCATCACGTTCGGTTTTATACTATAATATAAATTATATTTGATAGAATGTAAAGTGAAAGTTTACTTAATTTAAGTCAAAGCATTTACCGTTATCGTTTCGACGGTGCGTGTTTTGCTGCTAACTGTTTGAGTGGAAACAATTTCCCCATGTCCGCTATAGCCGGGTGTGTGCTCTCCTAATACCACGCGAGTCTGTTCTACATGCGGTCCCATAGAGGCAGTGCCTGCAGTGGCCGATGTTTGATGTATAAGAGGTTGCTACACACGCACATCATAATTTAAAACATTGAGACAATAAATATTCATACAACGGAAAAGTGTTCGCATAGAAAAGAGAGAGAGATAGAGCGGATCTCTCTAAAAAAAAAAAAAAACCTAAAACGCACCTTATAAGAGTTCGGAGAAGTACGATGTTGTACAGTACCCGATTCATCATAAGGACCATCAATGGGCGTACCTGAGTCGCCAGAACTAGTTGATGATATGCTTTCACGTCTTTGGAACTGTGCCATTATATATTATCGTGCACATAACGCAAATGATTTTCGAACATATCAACACAATAATGAAACACAAAAGATATTTACATGAAATTATAGTAAGACATGCTCAAACGTGCTTATAATTTATTTGGTTGGCTAACTATATGCCTACCTGATCACCACTCGTAACGGTTGCGGTTGTCTTCACTTCCTGTGTTACTACTCTTTGTTCCTGCTTATTAGGGTCATGAGTGCGAGTGGTGGCAACGGTTTTCTCTTCCAATTGTTCGGTTTTTGCTTTTTTACCCAAATCCTCGTGAGTAGTGGCAGTGCGTGTGGTCACTGCGGTGGCAGTAACGTAAGCACCGCTGGTTATATCCGCGGCAGGTGTATCGGCCTGCAGTTACGATTTTAAATTGTTATGATGAACATTTAGATAAGCAAACAAAAATGAGGATAAAAATTATAAAAATTAAAAATAATGGCCATAAAAGCATTTACTAGGCTGCATATGCGTACATACATACATGCTATTTAAATGGAACTTTTATGGGAAATTAGAAACAAATGCCATAAAAGCATTTGTTAGTCTGCATAAGCTTATATACATACATGCTATTTAAGTGCAACTTTACTTACTTTTCAGGACTAAAAAAAAAAAATCCAAAAAATCCCTAAAAGCTAAGCTCAACGCATCGGGAATGAAAGAGATGATGAACGTGAACAATTAAACAAGCCCTTGTCAATTATTAAAAGCTGCGTGCATTTTGCTTGTATAGCCTTTTTCTTTTGTTTCATATTGTGCGCTTAGAAGTACCTTTCCCAGAGGTTCTTAAATTTTGAAACCCAAGAAACCTTTTATTGTACCCTTATCTCTTTCATTCTCGTTGTTTAAAAAAAAAAAAAATTTTATATCAAACCTTGTGTTCCTGTGTTGAGAACGTCACCTCTCCAGTTCCCAAATTGCGCACTTCCTCTTCCACATTGTGTGTAACGCCATCATCGTTTTTGGTCAAAACTTGTTTGGTTGTTGTCTTGACAACCGTAGGTGTAGTAACATATTTATTTTGTGCAGCACTCTGCTTAGTACCACCAATAACGATATCTTTAACATTTTCCGTCTCGTATTCATGGGTCATATCGTCTTCTGAATCGGAAGCCTCAGAATCACGTCTCAAGGCATTTTTTCCCATATGCTTTACGCCATCGAAAAATTGTTGACGAGTTATGGGTACTGTTTCGGTGGTGGTACTAATTTGGGCTTGCTTGCCAAAGTGTGATGGATCAATTTGGGCATAATTAAGTATGAGTTTGCCTGTAACGGGATCGCGTATAGCTGTGGCTGGATCGATGTCCCCAGTGTTCGGATCTATATCACCATATTCACTTTTAATGCGTCCAGTGACAGGATCAATTTCGCCAGTTAATGTCATGGTATGTGTAACAGTAGTACGAGCGCCTGCGAAACGCGGATCATTGGGATCAACCTGCACGATTTCACCGGTAATAGGATCAATCATATTGTAAACATAGACAGTTTTATTAAAGAATTTAAGGACCCGTCCCGAGACAGGATCAATTTCACAAGTTTCCGGATCCAACTCTTCGGGACGGCCGCGTTCATCGACTTTGGAAATAAGTAAAATGCGTATTAAAACAATTTTTCCCGTTTTGGGATTAACGCGGGCTAGTTTGGTGTATACCTCTCCAGAGTCGGGATCTACTTGGGTGGTGGCGTATACGGGTTCACCAGTAGCTGCGTCGACATCACCGGTGGCTGTGTATATTTTGCCGGAAGAAGGCTCGACCTTGAAAAGATTCGGATCTAGTTTGGTTTGTTTCTTGACTTCGTTTGTCTTTGGGTTCAGATAGCCGTAAATGGTGATTACGTAACCCGTTTTTGGATCCACACTACTGGAAACATATTGCGGTTCCTTTGTATTAGGATCAACAGCACCAGTAGGCATCCAAATTTGATTGGATTTGGGATCGACAATAACATCTTTATCTTTAGCGGTGCTAATTTGTGAAATCGGATTTTTGGTCTTGGGATCTACTCGTTGTTGCACGATACGCAAGCAAATAATGCGAGCATAGTCTTTATCAGGTTTATTGGTTTTTGGATTGATTTGATTCTTGAGAACAATCTGCCCGGTTGATGGATCGATTTTAATATCGCGTGTTACGGATTTACCAGATTTGGGGTCTGTAAATGTGATGGTATGCTTAACCAAATCGATTTGCCCATATTTAGTGTCAACTTTTCCAGCTTTCGGGTCAAACTGTCCACCTGATGTTTCCAACTGAGCGGTTTTCGAATCGATAACATTCTTCTTTGCATCATATTTACCGGATAAAGAAGTCACTTCAACAATAGGATCAATTTGTTGGCCAGCCTCTATAAGCCGACCCTGATTAGGATCCAGTTTTCCAGTTTTAGGATCAACAATGCCCAAAATAGATATTTGGCCCGTAGCTGGATCGATTTTAACATTCTTGGTTACTACCATTTTACCGGATTTAGGATCGACTATTTTTAATTCACCTGCTCTAGTATTGATCTCACCGTATTTCGTATCCAATAAGCCTGTTTCAATGTTCAAGACACCCAGGGATCGTTCGACTTCACCGTTAACTATATCAATTTTACCGGTAGTCGGATCAATACGGCTAGTTATCACTGTTAATTCGACGACAGGATCCTCCTGAGGGGTTATGCATATTATTTGTCCGAGAGATTCGTTCAAACGACCAGTTTGCGGATCGCTAACACCATTAATTAAATGGATATTACCGGTTTTAGGATCAATTTCCCCTTGGTAGGTTTCATTTTCACCCGTCTTGGTATTCAACGCTAGCAGAGTACCTTTCTGAGGATGAATTACACCATATTTCGTATCAATGAAGCCAGTAGCAGGATCTAAAATGCCAGTTGAGTGTTCTATTGTCCCGTTCTCTGAATCTACTCGCTTGGTCGAAGGATCAAATTTAGACGTTATTACCATAATTTTAACTCGCTTCTTTTTGGGCTTAGCGGGTGTAGCAGACCTGGCTTTTGCAGGAATTACTGGTGGCGCAACGGGCTTGGACCCTTTACCAATTGATTTCGGTGAAGCAGTGACAGATTTTCCCTCTCTGCTTGGAGCAGAAGTATCTACTCCTTGTTCTCTATTATATCTTTCAGAATCTAAGAAAGCCTTGGTGGGATCTGCCATTAAAGGCTTATAACTGCCTGGCGCTCCAGAGCTGTAACCTTGCATTTGACCTTTGGTGGGTGAATATGAACGTTTTTGAGTATCTCGAAGAGGTTCGGCGGCAGCGTCAACAGCGCTACCTTGCAATTTAGCCCGTGTTGTAGGAGAAAGGTTAACTTCTTTTAATAATTTTTCTCTGGTTTTAGGAGACAATTGTCCTTTATTTAGTTTGTCACGAGTGCGAGGGGACAGTTGACCGGATTTTAATTTCTCAGCAGTTTTCTTCAAAGCTTCTTCATTACCCGGGGCATAGTTAAAGGCTAAGCCAATTTTCTTTTGCTGAGCTGTGGGCGACAATTGGTCTTGCCCTTCTGAAGCGCGTTTAGCACTGTCAGGATCGTGATCGTAACGAAAACCGCCTGGTATATAAGATTTGCGTGTTGGACTAATCTCACCGTCACCATCGGTGTATTCATAAGGTTTCACATAACCAGGAGATGAGGTATCGCTTGCAACAACAGGTACCATTTCTTTTTCCTTTCCAATCTTATCTTTACCAGATCTTTCCTTATCTTTAGCTTCTTTGGTCGGCGAACCACTTTTGCTTCGGCGTCCCGACAAAAACAGGCCACCACCCTATTGTCAGATCGTCCATCACAACAAACCGAAGTTATTATTATGATGACAGTAGTAGTAGTAGTAGTAGTAGTAGTGTCGTATAGCGTGTTGTAAAGGTGTACCAGAGTTGTAAAATCATAATCATAAAAAGGGTTTAAGAAAAAAGAAACAAAACAGAGATAAAACCAAAGTCAAAAAAAGATTAAAACCGATAAACAAAAGAGAGGGGCTAGTAAAGTAAAAACACTATAGTAACAATAAAGGAAGGATAAAAAATCTAAGTTACAACCAATTATCAAAACGAAAGTTGTTGTGTAGAGTGTCATAGAAAATCTGTTTTTTATCAATTGTTTATATTCTTCCTTTTATGAATCGATTGGTTTTTAGATGTAAACATGGATTTACCTTTTGCTTCCCGGACTTCTGTGAATCGTTTAAGTTCTCGTTGCCTGAAAGGTGACAATGAAATGTTCAGTTAGGAAAAAAAAAAAAAAGTAGAATAATTTATAATAATTGACTGTGTTACCATTAAGGCCTTCCGTAGCTGTTCCAGCCGTGAACTTCTCCGGTTTCTCTTTGCCAGCCTTTTCTCGAGCTTCCTTCTCTTTTTTCTCCTTTTCCTTCCTTTCTTTTTCCTTCTTCTCTTTTTCTTTACGTTCCTTTTCCTCTTTTTCCTTTTGTTTCTTTTCTCTTAACTTGGCCTCCTTTTCAGCCTCCTTAAAAAAAATTCATTAAAATTATATAAATAAAAAAAGTAAATATTTTAAAAATTTTTATCCGATTAAATAAATAGAAAGAAAATATTTATTGAGTATTAAGCGATAGATATACTAATATATATATACATATATACATATATATATATATATATATATTTTGTGCATTCAGGAGTATTAGTAGATAATAAAAATGAAAATATTTTACTTTTGGAATGAATTTGAGCAAGAAATATCCGTTAATAATAGGTATGTGTGTGAATGTTATAGAAATTCTTAAGCGGGTTTTTCACTACATCTAAGAGCTTTAAACTCTGAATTTTTCCAAATTCATCTCTTATTTACTTGAAGCTGGCTACAAAAAACGCATTATTCCGTTTTTTGCTTTGTTTGCATAATTATTTCAAAAATACTGTTTAACGCTAGTTTTTAAAAGAAACATATTAGAAATAAAGGACAAAATTAAAGCATTTTATATTTTTAAGCTTTTAAAGCCGATAAGCAATTTTGTATTTGTATCGTAGTGTAGGTGAATGAATTTGCTTCAAAATTTTAATTTAATTATTCGAATAAGCAAAAAGAAGCAAAAAGACCAAAATCAGTTATGTACAAGGGCAACAAAAGTGAAAATTACTGTCAAATAAGCCAGAGTAACTGATAATAAGTAGTTGTGATGCTTAAAGTAAATCCATTTCATTCTTGGCGCATACAGTCATTGTTCCGTCCCGGAAAGGTACGCTAAGGAAAATGTACTTGAGACAAATTTATACCCATAGCGAGGCAAATATTGCAATTGAAATAATAGTAATTATTGCGTGAAGAAAGGCCATAGGATGAGGGTACAAAACGTTTGCAACTCCCAAAAGGAAGCATCAGAGACCCCACAAAGTATATACATTTTTGATAGGAATCAAATTCTACTTCTGTTTAAGAAAGTCCGTCCGTCCGTCCGAATGTCTGCTCGTCTATACGTATATCCGTCTGTGTAATGTCTGTTTTAAGCATTTTCCTATCCACAAAATTGAAGCTTTCGACTTCAAGCTTAGCAGAAACAAATCAAATTCTTGCACGCAGGTTCGTGTTTTAAGCGGGCGAAATCGCTGGCGGGACACACTCGCAGCGTCACGTAAATTGAGAAAGCCTCTGTTTTTCAAACGAAATGAAAAATGGGATGTTTGCTCATTACTTATCAACTATAGCGGATAAATGTATAAAAATTTGAACGCATATTCTATGGACGAAGCTGTAGCACTCTCACAAAATTGGAAAAATTGATCACGCCTACCTGATAGTATAGCGTATCAAAATTTAATTTGTTTCCCAATACCTTCAAAAACGGTAGAAACGACCTTCGAAAACCCCAAAAAGTATATATAAATTCTTGGCCAGTTTTAAATTTGGAATGCACCTAAACATGTCTGTCTGTCTGTCTGCGTAACTGTGTTGCATTTGTGGCAAACGTTCTTCCGTTAGCGAAAGTGAATATATCGCCTGCAAATTTTGCAAGAGAATTTAGGTGGGACCTAAGCTTTTCACAGGACTCGCCCCCAACGCCCACACGCCTATGCGGGGAAACCTTTTTTTTGAAAAGGAAAAAAATCAGTTGCGTCCACTCTATATTGCAGAGCATGAAAATATAGTTCTTTTTCAGTTTTTGTCCTTTTTGAGATAACGGTGATGGCTATAAAAGATTCGGTCACAACCGATAATATAATTTTCTTAGTTTGTGTTCTTTTGAAGTAGCATGCATCATAGTTTATTTCATCGAATGGAAACATTTTTGCAAAACATTTATAATGTTCAACAATATGACTTCTTTCCCGGCGATGAAGCGCTACTAGAGTCGGACTATGATTTAAGTGAGCTGGTAAAAATTCTAGTGGGGGCACTTGGTAATGGATATTTACTCCCAAATTAAATAGCGCAGAAGTCAATATAAACATTGCTACCATCTGGTATTAATATAAAGGAATTTAACTTTTGGTTTCGCTTTGAAAGACGTATAAAATATGTCAGGTCCTTTCACTACAATCTAAAATAAAAAAAAAAGTTGTCCATTTCCGAGAAGAATAGCAAGTGTCACTTCCTTCAAATAAAAGAAAGCGGGATTATTGTCAGATAATCAAGCACATGCACATCAAAAACAGGTATATTTTTTACACATCTCAGCGAATCTTGATTTGTTGCCTAACAAAAGAAGGAGGTTTCTCATGTCGATATTTGGAGATTTGGCAATAATAAGTAAAAAAAAAACAACTTCAACAATGGTGAAGCATTAATATCAGAGAGATAGGCTAGCGATCAAATGTTCAAGTTTATATCACACATCTACTTAGCGGTTACGACTTCTTAAATGCCATAAAATTTTTCATTGTTTGTATACAATGGATATTCAAATTAATAACTTGTCCGTAAAAAGGCTTCTGAAAGCGAAGACTTTTCTAAAAGGCAAGCTTGCATTACACAAATATTATGAACCTTAGGACGGTACGTTATACATGCTTTTGTTATTTAAAGACAAGAAGAGTATAAATCTGCTTTTGATTAAATTTTTTCTTACTCTGAATTCGATCCCAAGGGTGTAGTTATTAAAATTACTCTATACTTCATAATAACAATATTTAGTTCTTAAGCTTCTAGGTTTGGCTCTATTTTCAACCAACGTAAACCTTTTGCGGTACAGGGTATATAACTTGCACAAGGGTTTCAGGTAGATCCACCTTTTATTATATCGATCGGTTCAGAATCATTTTCTAAATCGATCTAAGCATGTCTGTCCGTCTGTTCGTGTTATGCGGGGAAAAATTGCAATTTTCAAAATTTCTCGGCAAAAGTGACTAAGTAGTATTCGCCATTTTAAATTGGTGTGAAAACTTTGGACCGGCTGTGGCAATTTATTGAACATCCTCGCATATTACCGTTCGTGCGGAAACGTAAACCTTTATATGCCAAAAAAGCGTAATTGCCAATTTTTTTTTTGATGAAAATTTCCTCGTGATACAATAAAAAAATTTAATGAACCTATGTGGAACCCCAATGGGTCTATTTCTTCCCCCACTCCATATAAGATATCTCATGATTTATTAATAATTCATGGGAGCGTTTCAGGAATAATATTGACGGTAAGAACTTTGGATTACATAGGTCTACTTTTTTTGGACCACTGCTGGGCGCTATTAGGAAACACTAACTCATATATGGTGAGGATATCTAAGATTCCAATATGCAAGCTTTCATGGTAATAATGTGTACTTTTTTAGTATGATTGCCAAAACGAGCGAATAACTGTACTAGGTGAAGTGATGTAGGGTATGTAATGGTCGGCGTTCTTTGTCAGTTAATACACAATAGTAGTAAAGAAATTAATGTTGTTTAGAGAAATGAGGGATTTTGAATAGTTAAAGAGAACATAATCGAACCAACTACTACAAACTTAAGTCGACCTCTCTCTTCTGGAAGTTGTGTGAATGATTTAATTAAAATTTATTATCTTATTTCGCTTTTCAGCCGCAGTGCACATATTCTTTAATTAAAGCAGATAATGTTTATGGCTTATATTATAGTATGCCGTTACATATATACGGCAAGTTATATGCGGCTTTATATTTGAGTAAAGGATTGCTTTGGAATAGGCTTCAGTCAGTTTATAATATTTTTACATCAATTGAATTAAAGTGGAATAGCATTGCACGTTCTCTAACTTTTAGCGTGTTCTGGTAAAATCAAAAGAAGAAAATGAATATTTGGAAAAATTAAAAAAAAAAAAAAAAAAAAAAGAACCAATAAAATACAAAATGGATAAACTTTGGCGTCAATTTTATATAGAGAGAATAGCATAGAAAGTGAGATATACTTTATAAGGCACTGCAATAGAGAGAAGTTGAAAAAACGTTTAACCTGATTATCGGCCAAAAAGGCGGCAGCTGCCGAGGCAACATCGGCCGCAGCACCGGTAGTACTTGTCTCGTAATCACCTTCGAGGGAACTCTGCGAAGAAGCCGAAGCTGTACCAGTGCTAGACTCACGTATTAACTTTTAACGCATATACAAAAAATGAATAAATGAATTAGAGAGAAAGAGAGACACATAGAGAGAGAGAGAGAGAAAGAGAGAAAGTTAGAGTAATAGCTTTTAAACTTTTAAGGAAATATTATTTAAAGCAGCGAAACATTTCATACGGCTCTTTTCAACTTATTATGTCACGACATATGGAAAGCTTAGTACGTGTGTTAGGGGATAACATGTCACAAACATGAAAATTATATAAATAAAGAAAATTTGATAAAGAGTAGAAGAGAAACTATTTTTAATTACTTTGAAAGTATGGAGTTGAGAACAATTAAAAACGTATAAAAATATAAGTGAATTGGGTTTTGTGTTGTCTTGATACTCTAAGAGTAAGTTTAGAAAGATCGTAAACACATGATATGTACAACCTTACCTTTACCTTTTCTTTCTTATCTTTTTTAATAGGACTGCGACTACGTGGCGAATCCAAGTCGGGTATGTGATCAGGTGGATGTGCCATGGTGTGACGTTTCTGAGCATCTTTCTCTTTTTCGGCTAAGGCCAGAGCTGAAATATTAGACACAAGAATTAGTAAAAGGTTTATTTAATTTTCTTATTTATACCGTCCATGCTGCGTGATGTTAGACGACGTCCTGATAAACTTCTGTCGAATTTCGGTGCTTCTCTATCCACGGGATTCTTCTTACTTTCGTACATTGTGCGGCCGGAATACCGATATCTAGAACCAAATCTAGGAAACAATGACGATTTACTAGGCGGTTCAGGAGTCATTAAGCGAAAGAAGGTGTGATGCTCTACACAAGATTTCCATAATTTTTTCGCCGCACGATGATTGAGTAATTTAAAGCCGATGGTCACTTCGTGTGGTTCAAATTCTCCAGGACGTATTTTAATATAGAAATGATGGCGTTTATAAGATATTTTTAAGATTTTCGGCCAAGCAAAGCGATTGATGCGTAGTCTAGAGGAAAAACAAATTTAGACGTTATAATCGGCCAAGACCACATATTCTTCTTACATCACTCCACTTGATAGACTTCTTCACCCACTTTTTTTGTCATATAAAATGTCAATTATTAGAGGCACAAAAATTTTACCGTTATATGGAAAAAGGACCCGAAAAATAAGTCAAAGCAGTCCAATTAGAATTGTAAAATTATCTCGTATTATTTTTTATCATTATCCAATCAGTATCAGATACTAAAAAATTAGACATCTAGACTGTCATATCAATTATTATTCTTTCTAAGAACGTTTCCATGGGAATATCATCCGATCCAAATTCTTCATATTCATTAGGTCTGCTAAAAATCGGCTTTCTATACCCTATACCACAAGTGGGGTATCAAATTTATACGTACGTATGTAATGCTCAAAAGGATTTAAGAGAAACGCAGCTTTTGCTATAACAATCGATTCAGAATCACTTTCTGTTTGTTTAACCTACGGTGTTGGAAACTTTTGTGATGCTTTGACAAATGTTTTGGCTCCACGACTAATACGTTTTCAATTTAAACCGAGTTACTTACTTGTCTCGATAAACTAATAGACCGGAAGCACAAACTCCTAGCATAATATCTACACCTTCTGAATCCTTAGCTGGATGTAAGTCCACGCCGTACATGGCCAATTTTTTGGCATTGTCCAAGTAATGCAACTCAGCTACCGCAGGAGATTTACCTCTAAAATGAAAATTAATAACAATTTCAGATAATCTTTCCTAAATATAAGCCTACCTATGGTCTTTGTGCAAATCCATAACTTTTTGTTCCAGTTCTGCGGTCTGATTTGGTGCAATCTTAAAGTCTTGCAAATAACTCCGATCGGGCATCTCTTTGGCATCATAATCACCCATTTCTGATTGCACCAAATATGAACCTAACAGAGCATGCGTTACGAACGTGCATGGCAAGCGGCCTTCCAAAATGTCGTTGCGCACTTGCAGGCACAAATGATAACGCGTTATGTCTTCTTGTAACTGCGATGGTTCTGGTGGATAAAATTTTACTGCGAAATGCAGAGGCCAAGGATCCGAACGAAAGAATTTCGATACCGGTTTCTCAAGGTCCAACCAAGCTCTGGGATCGGTTGGCGTTTCATACGTGAGACCAAAGTAATCTTTCTCGACTATATTAAGGCCAGCACATATAGAATTTAATAAATCGCGACCTTTAGCCTTTCGCTAAATTTGTGGTAAGATAACGTTACAACGAATTGAAACAAAGCAAACGAATAATACTCACTTCTATGGTTACATCCAAAATGGAACCGTCCAATAAGGTAACACGAGCCAAAGCAGCTTTTGAAATTGAAGAACTTGAGGATTTTTTACCCTTGGATGGACTTTCCGTCTCATTGGCGGTTGGTGTTTTCGTTTCCGCTGGCATCTTAGAAAATTACGCAAATTTCCAAGTGAATGATGAACTGAAAAATTATATATAAAATTAATAAATTAATAATTGTTTGGTTTTTTATTAAAGATCGAGCAACTTGATTAATGTAATGAAAGGAAAGATCTGAGCAAAATGAGGATTACAGTCCTTAATAGGCGTATGATTGTAGAAATCATGTGCAGTCAAATACCGACGGGGTAGCATTAATTGCCAGCATTAAGCCAGCTAGGGCTTTTAAGCCCTCCAACAGCCACACCCACAATTCAGAACAATGATATAATATCTATTGAGAATTAAGCTGGCCCTAGGGAGTATTTCTATCGATTTTTAAATCAAATTTTACCGTTAGCCATAAGTCAGGGTTTTGGCCGAGAATAACGTGTTTTGCGGACTATAAGATGCACTTCAAATTCTTAAGATGGTTTTTACAAACATACATTTTTTTATTACGTTCGGGTCATAATTTTTATTTATTGTTAATCATAGCTCGCACTAGCAATATTCAGTTCATCTTCACTCTCGGTACAATCGCTCGTCTCATTAATGTTACCGTTCGTATTACTAGCATCTGATCTATTGTTGTCGTACCTCACGTACTTTAAATTTAGAGACGATTTATTGAAAAAATGTTTTAATGTTCCCTTCGGACCATAAGACTTCGGACCAAAATTTGAGTCCATTTTTCTATGCAGATGTGTCGTATAGTCCGAAAAATACCGTACTTTGAGTTCACATTTACAATATTTTGTCTGTTGTCGGCATGGCTTTTGGCGAACCATGCCCATTTTGAAAATTGTTCTATGGCCATCAACGAAGACTGTATTCACCAAATTACTATCGTGAGCCCGAAATAGATAGATAAACACCACGACCATATGGGCAGGGTATGGGGTGGATTCATGACGATCAAGATCTTAAGAGATAAAGAGCTTAAAAGTCTTGTAGGAATGCAAATAATTTCAATTTGCTGGAGAGCAACTGACGGCAGGATAAATGGTGATGGCATGGTATCGTGTGTATTCTAATTCCGAAGAGCATCACTTCATTTGCTTACTGGAGCAGTTCTTTTGTATGAATTTTTTTTTGGCGAATTCCTTAGTGAATCGATATATATACCCAGTGCCATAATATTTAGGTTTATTGGCATCGAAGTGCCAGTAAGTTTTTTGAACTCAATTTGAAAAGTTTGTCATAATGTGCTTAAACATCTATTCAACTTGATTTAATTTTATTTATTTTTATTATAAATTTTTTTTTCAAAATTATTTTATTAATTTTATTTATCGCTGTTCGTTGTTGTCGCACATTTAACTACTTTGACTGGTTTAATGATTTAATCCATTTAAATTAAATTTTACTTAATTTAATTCAATCGTGATCGTTCATATCACCATTCATTCATTTATTCGAGGCTTGTGTATCATCCCCATCATCGTTATCATCATCATCATCATCATCAACATCAACGTTATAATCATCGTATCGTCATCACACAGAGAGGAATAAAAATGTAAAATGTAAAATGTTGAATGTAGAATGAAGAGTGTCGTCTCAGATGTTAGTTGAATCAAGCTGAAATTCCATTTATATCTATCTACATATGACGGCTAAGTGCAACAATGCAACAATTAAGTGTTTTATTATTAGTTAAACGAATTCAAGATTTTTAATCCATTTAACAGTAATACAACAACACAAAGAGTGATGCACTTTTTCCTTTTTATTATTAAATAAATAAATAAATATCTTTAAAGAAGATTTTGAACTTTGTGGAGCAAATAGGAGAACTTTGTTGAAAAATGTGAAGGAAAAACGTTATTTATGAAAAAGAATACATTTGCGTCTGTTTAATGCTCGAGCTTCGTATTTTTTTTTTTTGCTACACTTTACGACTAGTCAGTGCTCATTGTCAATGTTTTTGCAACTTTTTATAGCTTAAGCCGTTTATAGTGCAAGGCTCTGTTAATTATGGACGGATGTATGCAACAGGCCCAAGGATTTTAGAAGAGACGCACCTTTTATTATTATGCCGAGCGATTCCAAAGCACTTTCTAAATCGATCTAAGTTCATCTGTCCATCCGTCCGCCTATTGTCTGTCCATCCGTCCGCCTATTGTGTGTCTATCCCTCCGCCTATTGTCTGTCCATGTATTTTTTTTAGCCATTATAGTACAAGTGCATGTTAAGTATGGACAGATGTATGCAACGGACACAAGCATTTGAGGCAGACCCAGTTTTTATTATACCGGACGATTCAAAATTCCTAAACCGAGCTAATCTTAGCTGCCCGTCTTGTTTCCTCGCTTACCTGTGTTAAGTTTATGCGTACGTATGTAATACCCAGAAGGGCTTAAGATAGACCTACCATTGTTTCTAACGATCGATTCAGAATCATCTTTTAAATCGATCTAAGCTTGTCTGTCCATCTATCCGCCTATTATCCATGTATTTTTGGGTTCAAAGTATTGATCGGTACAGTGAACTGCTTTGATCCAAGGGCGAACGTTAACTTCCACACAGCACCTTATTTTTGAAAGTCATTATACCAATGTACCAAACTGTACTACGCGAACCCGTTTGAGCTATTTAATATTGGGCCGTGTCCCACCAGCACTGTAGTATTTTTACTTGTTAAACATATGTTTGACAGGTTGTTGTGTTAATTGACAAAAATCACAGCCAAATAATAAGCGAAAGAAATATGTAAGTATGCATTTTCTGCTTTAGGTATTCTTCCTTCCCCCCGTCTCCCGTTGTATGTGCCGGTTTAAAGAAGTCTTCGCATAACTTCACACTTGTTTTAAAATTTATGGAATATATTTTTTTCCTAATATTGACAATCACGAACCAGCACTTTCTGTCATTTCTCTGATAATATGCACAAAGTTTACATCGAAACAAGAAAATGATTTTTAAAGTTTTTCATGAATCAACACAAAAACGAAAATTTGCTTCGATTGTATGCTCTCTGCCGGCAGACGAGGACATGGGAGCTTTTTCTTATTTGTTGCAACAGCAAGCGGTTCTACAAAGTTCATTGTTGCATTAAAGCGGATGAACTGCAATCTAAACCTTTTCAATTAAAAATGGACATTAAATTATCTTTAGGTCTTATCGTGATTACGATAAGTATTTTGTCCATTAAAGAAGCGTTAATTGCTGGTAGTGATGGGATCGTCGTAGACTTTTACAATTTTGTTTTTAGAAATAAATCTGGAATTTGGTAGCGCTCTCATTTGGTGATGCTGGACCCAAGGCATGTTAGTCACTATAACGTATTGAACACATTCATGGGTCAGAAAAGAAAGAAAGAAAGAAAAGAAAAGATTTGAAGTTTTGTAGGAACATTGGAAACTTCTGCATGCAGCCTGATATTAGAAATGGTCCAAATTGGTTCGACTACAGGTCCGCAGTAATGTATGGGGTGGGCGCAACTACGTCTCTCTGAGCAAAAAGTTGGGGCTGTTCTCACCCATTACTCACAGGTAGAGGACTGAAATTTTTTATATTTACTTACGGATAAACCGGCCAACACACAGTTATAAACGGTTCCACGGTTCAATTATAAAGTAAAGAAGATAAAGATATGCTATCTGCCTAAAAATGGATTAATTCTAAAATAACTAAAGAGGAAATCAAGACCTGTTGGGTTAATTTTTTCTTAACAATACCATCGATATGAGTATCAAAGAAAATGACTCGGAGAGTAGATTGCATTCCATATGAAATCCCGCGTATGTCAGGTCAATTTGTTTTCATCACAATGCCGACGATATGGCTATCACATAAAAAACTTCGGAGAGTAGAAGGCGGCAGGGTAAGTATGTTAATTCTACATTAATTATGGTGCACGTTACGATTTGGTGGATTAGATTTTCCTGAATAATACCTTTTAGTGAACTAAAAAGGGAACGCATTTACTTTTTTATAACCATCAATAAAAGTATGTGGCGTTAAATGTTTGAATGGTGATGGGAATGCGATATTCGGCCCCAGATGAATGTAACCTTCTTACGTTTTTTTTTTTTTTTTGAAATTTCCTTTTTAATTAAGACTTCTATTGCACAGAACGCAAGTGCTGATAGTAATTAGAGCAGCAAAAAAGATCTGAAAAATACACGACCTCTTTAAAAGGAACACAACGG
Organism: Glossina fuscipes; assembly: GCF_014805625.2. Lineage (NCBI taxonomy): Eukaryota > Metazoa > Arthropoda > Insecta > Diptera > Glossinidae > Glossina > Glossina fuscipes. The sequence goes on along the minus strand of NW_023998422.1, from coordinate 665,277 downwards.
CGGGTTGTGTTGGCATTTCGAAATCTTTTTTATTCAAAGTTAACATTCTTGATCACTTCAAGTTTTTGTATTAGTTTGAATGTCCGTCCATCCTTCCTTCATTATTTTTGCATTATTTTAGTTGAAACTGAAATTTGACAATGACGACCTTGGTTAATATGCGTTCATATTACATTTGAAAATGGGCTTGGCTCGACAAGAGAAGAATTCTACTCTCATCATAGAATGGTAAAGTACGAATATGTATACCATTATGTATAATGGATATAAGATTCGATTAAAATGACTGCAATCTTGTTTCTTTCTCTTGTTTCTTTTGCTGAACTTAATTTGTATTTTTTTTACATTGTCATTTGATATTTTACATAAAAAAGATTGAAATTGCAAGTAAAGTCATTAATTAATTTGTAACCCAGGCTTGACCTCCTTTTTCTCCTTTTATTATTAATAGTCACCTTAACCTCCTCTTGATTCAAAAATAGAAAATTTCTAAAGACATTTCAATTGTTTATTGTTGAATAAAAAAAAAAAAAATTTAATTCATTCGATGTATATATATATATATATGTGTACATACAAAAGAGCATAAATAAAATAATAAAAATTTTGAATGCCATTGTGAAAAAACGAAATACCATTTTTTAAATTAAAAAAAATGAACAAAAAAAATCTCTTGAAAATGAAAAATATTGCAAACATTTTATTAATAGAAGAAGTAAATTTGCTACATATATATATGTACACGATATTAAAAGAAAAACTGAAATTAATGGATTGAAGTTAAAAACATTAAAAGCGAATATTCAACGTGTATTACGTAGTAGGGCACAAATAATTATTATTATTATTATTATTATAAATTTAGCCAGAGAATAAATTCTAAGACTAAAGTCTTAAAGCACTAGCATCTAGGGCTATCGGCTTTTTTATTAAAAAACTCTAACGCACTTGAGGTTTGAACCCACGACTATTGAGTTGCTAGTCGAGACCCTTGCCTACTCGGCCACTCAGGCGGATAGGGGCACAAATAAATTTAATAGATTTGCTTCAAAAACTCGCTTTAATAAACGCCTAAAGCCAGCCATGAAGGGCCCGCTAAAAAAATTTTTAAATAATTTGTCGCCTCGTTTATCATATGCAGAAACATGCAGCAGAGAACTCTTCATATCCATATAACATATGCCACACAATAAGGTCATAGAGTAACACCGCGAAGAGTTAGGGTAACACTATGAGGAGTTATCCTATGACTATGATTGGATAACACTATGAAAAGTTATCCTATGACTCCGAGACCTTACGATTTTTAGATAGTGCCATCTTTCTACTGGAACGCATCAAAATTTCGTGACCTTCCGACCGTTAGTTTAAAAGCTACAATTGATATATCGATCCAAGTTCCGATTTATCAGCTAATCTGTCTGTAATTAAGAAGAGGTTGCTCGCGATTTTTTACTATTTTCTTAAAAAGCTACTCAAGGTATTCTACCAAAGACGAGTATATCTCCCATGACTTTTGGAAAATCATTTTTGCGAGATATTAATCCATTGGAATTTAATTTCCAAAGCGTTTGGATTTCGACCACTATAAAGAAAATGATTGATTAGCCAAAACTATAATGTATGCATTACATCGATTAGATGGTTAAACTCGCCTAATTTCTATTCACATTCACAATAGTTGTTGAGTGCAAAAAGAATTAATGCGCGAATAATTTTTTTACAAGTTTCAGAAACAATAGCGCAAATGCTTCTTACAAATAAAAGATATATATATATGACATCACGCATTGCATGGGTAGAAAAAGTTAATTGGTAATACACACAGAGCATAAGATTACACGTACGTGAAACGATTGTTCTAAGAAAATTGACACTTGACTTTTTGAAAGGCGCACAAAAAGCCACAAACCAAGAAATGAACGAAAACGAAAACAAAAACAACAATTAAGAAAATAATATTCGGTCATGACCGAATCTTTTATACCCAGCACCGTTATCCTAACGAAGGTGAATGAGAACTGAATTTTCATTCTCTACAATTTTAGGTGGGAGTGGCTGATTTTTTTTACTTTCAGAGTGAAAGTGAAAATTTATATAGCGTATGTGCTGGACTTTATAAGTAACAAGCTTAAAAACACACAAAGCAGAAGTGTTCACATTTGTTGTTGCATAGGCGTGTGGACGTTTCAGACGCGTCTTTTGACCGGTTTGTGTCATTTTCAATTTCTTTTATAAATTTGTAGACGATATCTCCATTTTTTGCAAACGGGGGTATGTTTGCCATGCATACCACATTGTTGGGCAGAGGGACAAATGGACATACGGACGGACAGTCATGTTAACAAACATTTATATAGTTTATGGGATTTTGAAGATTGCTTTTGCACCTTCAAATTTTTGTGCATTTATCTGTTATAGATATGAGTAATGATCTAGAAACCATTTCTTTATTCCTTTTGAAAAACAGAGATGTTCGCAATTTACACGATACTGTGATCGGTCCTTCAATCGATTTGGCCCGATTTGTCGTGCAAGAACTTGGAATGTTTCTGCCAAATTTAAAATAATTTTTGCAATCAAGAGAATGTTTACAACAAACATTACACAGAGGGACAGATGGACATGCTTAAATCGATTTAGAATTTTTTATTGGTCAAGAATATAAATTCTTTTTGGGATCTCGGTTGCTTATTTCCGGGCGTTGCAAACGTTTTGAGAGAATGAATATATCTCTCATGCTTCGTTGACGGATATAAAAACGAAAGAAACGGAAACAGGAAAGAATTTCAAATTTTGCTGTGTAGAACGAATTTTGAACACTCATCACATAAATAATACATAAAGAAAAAGTCATATTAAAAATTCTACGCGGTTTTTTCCTCGGGATGGTCTTGCATTTTTTGTGTAGGTAGTTTTCTAATTCGTTGCTCTTGGAAAAAAATTATATTGATTTGAAAATGAGGTAAATATCTGAAGCAATACGTTATGTGATGCTTTTTTATTATATAAAGATGAAAGCATCTTTAAGTGGCACGTCTTTCCATTACCTTAGTAGAACTAAGTCATTGTTTTAGAATAGTGCTTAAAAGTAATTTGAATTGCTCACTACTTTTTAAAGGGTTTCTGCAGACAGTGTTATTCAAATAAGTAATACCTACAACGTTGCTGGACATAAAAAACATAGATGATAAGACGAACAAGATCATATCCGCGTTTATTGTTCACAATTTCTATACGAATGGCACAATGTTTCTTAAAGTCTCCAAAACACTGTTTTACGCTTACATAAAGCGAAGTTATTGAGCAAGTAATATAGTAGCAATCCCTCATATAGCGATAGAATGGTAGAATATTTTGTCAAATGTGGGCATATTAGTTTGCCTTCTGAACTGGCCTTTGAAAAGTGCTTAGAAAATATTCGTTGAGTGCCTTAGGATCAGTATATCTTTCGCAGTTTCTAAGTAATAGTTTTATGGGTGTTTATGAGAGCTGCACTCAGTTTTTCATTGAAGTTTCATATCCTTCTGAATATTCGCGCAAAGTTTAAGTTCAAGTTAAGTTCAATATGTCGTAGAAATTGTAAATTAGTTGCTTAGCTATTGCAGGGGAAGGGATTTGTATAGTAAAATCTTCACTAAGGTGCAAATCATCTGGATTCTTGCGGTCTTAAGAGTTCCACCAGCAAAGGCGGAAGAACGGACAAACTTCGAGTTTTTTGCTGATCGAGAGCAGAAGTACTCATTGGAGTCTTAAATTTGAATGCTACGGTCGGAAAGGAAAATGTAGTAAGCTTCAGTGGGCAAAAAATCCGATTTCAAATAAACTCAAATCTGTTTTTATGCGGTCTTTTTTGTGCGTTTATGCGGTCCACATTTACCGCATAAAAGAAATACTTTCGAATTGTGTTGCGAAAGCTGTTTTTTATAGCTTCACCCAAACCTATTTTGTGCGGTTTTTTTTGTACGTTTATGCTATCCTCATTTATCGCATAAAAAACTTTTTAATTGTGTTGCAAAAACTTTTTTATAGCTCCACCCAAACCTATTTTGTGCGGTTTTTTTTGTGCGTTTATGCAGTCCCTATTCACCGCATAAAACAAATACTTTTTAATTGTGTTGCGAAAACTATTTTTTATGGCTGCACTCAAACCTGTTTTTATGCGGTCTTTTTTGTGCGTTTATGCGGCCCACATTCACCGCTACACAATTTCACTTTTTATTGATCTCATATCGCTAAGCAAAGCAAGCGAAACGGGAGATTCCGTGCGTTTGCCTCTTCTCTCTTGATTCTTTGTATATGTAGTCTAGAGAAAACCCTAAAAGAAAGAAAGAACACGTAGTCTTGGGAAAGCCCAAAACATTGAAAAAAGGACCAATTTATGGATTATTCCTTATTTGATCTGCACCGTAATGTCGCGTAAGCGAACAAAAGGACATAAAATTTCAAAACGTTTGACTTACCGGTCAAAAAGAAAGCTTATTGGGGCAATGTATTTAATTCGTTTAAGAGTAGAATTGAAAAACTAACTAATGGTAATAGTAGATGACTGAATAAAATTAGTTCTTGATAGTTATACCAGCATTGATTGACTCATTTCTTTATATAGATTTATTGCTATGGCATAAGAAGTCCTTATCAATCATCGTAAAGTAATTTATAAAACACATAACGTAACTTAGACGAACTACTTTTTTATAAATTAATTTTTATTTATAGAACAAGCAGATTTTTTTTTATGCCTTTTTTATGTCTTTATATATATATATATATCAGTGTTAAAGAGAACTTAACATCGTTTAAGTTAAGGCAGGCAATAGTCAGTCAGTATCGTGTATTGTGGAATATATGTTAGACATGATTCACAGACCTTCGCAACATGATGATGATGTAACATGTTTACGCATACTTCAACAAATGCACATGCACATGAACATGCACACGCACACCTACGGTAAAAGGAATTTAAATACACCCAGACAGTTATGGCGTTTGACGCCGTTTCCTTGCTATAGCAAGAGGAAATGCAACGACAAATTTCCAGTTTAATATCCTGCCATTAGGCTAAAGATTTTTTATGCGCGCATATATAGATGTGCTGCACTATTTTATGTAAACCTTAAAAAAAAAAAACAAGCGAAAAGTTTGTTTACTGAAGTCATGAATATTTTTAAAGGATTTTATTATGTATGTTTGTGGGGGTCCTTTATGCAAAATGTATATATTTTCGTTCCTTTGAACAATGTAATTTTTTAATAACGCTTACTTCTTTTCTTTTTTGTTTTTTAATTTTTTTTTTTTCATTTATTTTTCTTTTCGAAAACTTTCTGAATTAAAAAAAAAAAAAAAATTCTTTTCTATCATTAAATTATTTAAGGTCGTAGTGGCGTCAAATAATGACGAACAAAAAAACAGGAAGAAGAAGAAAATTTAATGACTGCAATTTAAAAGTGCTGTCATGATATACAAACATATTTATATATATATATATATGTCTATTCATAAATTCACACAACATGTACATTATATATGAGAGATATACATAATGTCTTCCAAAATTTAATTAAAGCGAAAAGAAAAGTTATTTCGTCCTGAAACGAATTTTAGATACCATCTCTTCAAAACGTGTGAATAAAGTCCAACATTTTATTTATGCTATGCCCTTGTTCTTGTATTTTTAATAAACAATGTCCGGTAATTATTGGGTTGCATTAGGTAATGCTACGATTCCTCCATAATAAAGCATTAAATTTCTAGGTTTTCCTCCACCGTTTAAATCAGTTTACAGTAGCTTTCTCGAGCTTCCTTTAAAACGGATTATGTGTCGAAAAAAGACAAACAATTCCGTAAGCTTTACTTTTCCTGCTTAGTCGAACTGAAGAATGAACAAGCGCATCGAATATCGGCGGCCAGTCTAGTTTGAACGGACATATTCGATTTTGTGTTTTGCGAACTGCTCCAAACCAGCAGATTCAGCATCGCTATAGAAAACTGCCATAAATATCCGAGGCAAGGCAAACTGTTACTTCAAACCTGAGAACTTTGTGATGGGCGTGAAGAAATTCACAATCTTACACTTTTATAAGTTTGCTTTTGTATCAGAGCGATATCTGCCAACCGATATTTTGGATATTTCTATATCTTTGAAATCGTGGATTACCCCATTTCGTAAAAACTCCGTCGATACGGATGCGTGCAAAGAAAAAACCGCTGAGCGTGAACATCGGATAAAAGAGCTCACGGGAACAAAGTAAAAATGATAGGAGATAGAATTCAATAGGCAAAGTGCTGCCGTTCTATTTTAAAAATGGCGGGCGCAGTCCGGAACTTTTTTTCTTGTCAATCAAAGAGAAAGGGCTCTAGATGTGAATGTCAAATAGAAAAGCTCGCGGAACCCGAACAAAAGGGCTAGTAGGTAGAATTCCGTAGGCGAAACGTGGTCGTTCTATATTAAATATAGCCGAAGCAGCCTGGAGCTCTTTTTTTCTTGACAATCAAAGAAGAGGGCTCTGGATATAAACATCAGATAAAAGAAGTCACGGAACCATGCAAAAGGGCTAGGAGACGGAATTCGAGAATATGGCGCACACAGCCCGATGTTCCTTTTTTCTTGACAATCAAAGAAAAAGGCTCTAGATACGAATATCAATTAAAAGGAGTCACGGATTCACGAAAAGTGCTAGGGGACAGAATTCAATAGGCGAAATGTCGTTGCTCTGTATTAAATAAGGCTGACGTAATACAGAGCTTTTTTTTCTTGACAATTAAAGAAGAGGGCTCTGCATGTGAACATCAGATAAAAGAAGTCACGGAACCAACCAAAGGGACTAGGAGACAGTATTCTGGAATATGGCGGACGCAGTACCGAGCCCTTTTTTTTTCTTGACAATCAAAGCAAAGAGCTTGGGATGTGAACATCAGATAAAAAAGTTCAGGAAAAAGAATGTGAACGGACTAAAGAGTAAAAAATATGAAGTAACTGAAAGAATTTCTTTAAACAGATGAGAAATAAACTGTTTTATCAGAGTCACTTTTTCGCTTCGTTAGTCAAGGGGTGTTTAGAAAAAAATGGAAGACACATTATAACACGTTACTCGTGTACGTTATATGATGCAAATAATATTTGTTATTACCCGACTTAATAATAATAATAAAAGTTACAATTTATTCAGCATCTTACGCTATCAAATTATATAACTAAATGTTAAACTGTATATGAAAGTAGGTGACCTAAATTTATTTCAACCAATAAATCTTTTCAAAATGGCTGATCATTTATGAAAGTCTCTCCATATTACTTATTTATTTATTTATTTATTTTTTTTGTTTTATTGTTGTTTATTGGAAATTGCATTTTTGGCGCTAGAGATTGTAAATAATTTCGACCATTTCATCTTATATATGGCGCCATTTTTAGCAGCAACAACATTTACTCAGCACATTTAGTTAATTAAATTTTTTTACTATGTTTGTTGAATGTCTTTTTTAAATTTAGATTTTAAACATCCTATCACGCACACTTCGCTTTGAAGTTGTTTCGGCCATTGGTGGCGACTTGAAAATAAAATTTTAGCAAAACAAGTAAAAACATTATAAAGTCGCGCGACGCCAACCTTTACATACTTTACACCACGTCGCCTGCTATAGTTATTTGTCATACACGTTAATAATATTGCTATCATGCAAAGACATAATTTTCATGAAAGTCCGCATATTGGAAAGTTAGACTTTCTTTCCGCATAAGAGTTTGCTATCAGCGCCTACATGAGGATCGAAATAAATTGACCTATGTGATCCAATTTCCCCACGTTCATGTGAATTATTAAGATATCATGAGATATCGTATGTGGAGTGGGGGAAGAACTAAGCCCTCGTGGTTCAAATTAGGTCCACTCAATTTTTTTATTTAACTACTATCATGAAAAAATTTTCATCACCAAAAAATTAGCAATTAGGCTTTTTTGGCATATGAAGGTTAACGTGTCATGAGAGTTATGTCTTTATATGCGCTTGTGTCCAAAATTTAGACATGCGTGGTCCGAATTCGGCACGGTAGATTTCTTTGTCAATTTACTATTATGAGCCAATTTTCAACATTAAACATTGAAAATTCGATCTTTTTACCGTATAAAGCTTTAGTTTCCACAGGAACGGTTGTTTGATAGCGTGTTCAGAAAATTGCCCCAACCAGTCCAAAGTTTTCACACCAATTTGGAATGCCGAAATACTACTACTTAGCCACTTTTTGGACAAATTTTGAAAATTACAATTTTTTCCCATACAACGCCTTATTTTGAAAACCCGAAAGTGGTCGAAAAAGTGAACCAATCCGAATCATTTTTAATAACATTCGTCCTTAAGCCTCAAAAATAGTCACCTGCGGCTTGGACACATAAATACATAGACAGACACTAGACGGAGAGACGGACAGACAGGCTTAGATCGATTAAGAAAATCATTCTGAATCGACCGGTATAATAAACGATGGTTCTGGAAGGCACTAAGCCCTTCTGGGTGTTACATATGTCCGCGCTAACTTAATATGCCCACAAACGGTGTAGCGCATAAAAATGCAATAAATTATTTTATTAGACATTGAGTTATCCGTTCCTAATTTTCAAATTTTTGTAAAAATTAACTAAATACTGCGAATAAAGAAATTTATTTTGACGGCGGGATGAAACTTCTATAACAACAATTTTCAGCATTTATGTTCTTGCATATTTAGAAAGCCAAAAAAAAAAAAAATTCAGGAGCTCCTCACGTTTTTCTTTTCATTTTTTAGTGGATACGACGACATTAGGATTAGCTTATCGGTTTTAGCGAAAAAGTGTATCCGCGGCAAGTAACATAATTTAAAAAAAAAAAAAAACTCCTGGCAGCGAGTACCGCTTTTTTCTTGCAGAGACGATTCCCTTGCAGAAGGGATTTTCCTCAGTAACGTTAACCGGGACTTCGCTTCAGTTCAAGGCCTTAAGTAACAAAAACCATTGACGCCTCTCACCTTCCTTTGTTGTAAAAAATTACGTCCTTATAATTCAGTATTATAAGCATTGAATTCAATCATTGGTCGCCTATTGTCCGTACGCGGTAATTACTTTATTCATGGCTGGATTTCTTACTTATGACCCTAATAATTTAAGTGTCACGTGTAATAGTTTTGTTTTTTACGAATCGAATCAATTACGTTATACTCCAGTCAACGTATTTCCTTACACTTTTTTTTTAAGTTTAACAAATCTATTGTTAATGCCGTTTAGTAAACATGTCAACCATCAACTTTACGATTTAATTGTTATCTAAGTCTTCGATTTCATTTGTATTGAAGCCGTAACAAGTTTTGAACTTTTTCCCCCCGACTCTGTGATGTCAGCCTAGCGCTATACGGTATGGTCGCGTGATCACAAATTTGTGCATTGCCTCGAAAGATTGCTGTGGATTTTTCTTTTTCCCCCCACCCGCCTAACATCAAAGTAATAGGATACGATATCAGATTTGTGTCTCTTCTCCGATGTTTCTTCAATTATTTATTTTGCAAAGATAGTGAAGAGGAAAAATCCTTTTAATTTTTATTATAAATTTTTCAATTCCAAGTGACCTGCAAACAGTATATAGCCTTATGCAAGATTCAACACTAGCGTTCGCAAAACTGTTCTCTGAGAGGATTTAAAAAAATTAAAATGTCGCTATTTGCGTACCAGGTGGCCACTGTTTGTTTTCTGAATTTTAAATTTATTTTTTTGTGTACATTTCAATTGAATTCGTCACCACTGTAGACAACTGCCTTACTTGTACGAGCGCATGTCACCATCATCATCATCATCATCATCACAGGCTTTAAACAGCTTTGCTTTTTTGCTCAAACAGTCTTTTTATATCAACGAAGGTAAGAGTTTTATAATAAAAAAATCACTCCAATAGTTACACTTGCTTGGATGAACTCTTTGATACCTGTCACTTCAGGCCATTACATCACAAAATATTTAGCTAAAATATTATAGATAAACGGTCACATTTACAACAATTTTCTTACTAAGCTTAAGTGGGCTATAGGTAGATCCCGACGGGCAGTTTGCGTATGACGCCTCGATCTTTGAAATTTTCCGAAATTTTTGCCCTTCAGGCTTAAATCTGTTATAGATCGTAGCTTATGGTTTTTTTATCTATAGTGAACGTTATTTGTATCCAATCTGTGCCTTATATTTGAAGATTGATCAGTGGCCATCGAGCAAGTCCGAGTTACGGATATTTGGTACAGTCCTCTGATACGCATTTTTGGCGCATTATACACTCAACGATCCATTCAGTAAATCCCCTTATGGTAATGAGTATGATTTTTCAGGAACTTTTTTAAAAATATATGCGTCACGTTACATTTATACAGATATATACTAAAGGGGGCTTCTGTGCTTTTACCGAAATCATCGGAAAAAATATCAAATCTAACTATGAAGATAGGTTTAGCTTTTCCGCAATATCAGTGTACAGTGTGAAGAAAATTGATTCAGAGCGAACTAATTAGAAATTAATAAAGGGACTTTAACCTCATGAGCGATCAATATTTTTTAGACAACCATTTGTCATCTTAATGTTTAATGCGTCCCGATTGCATACGTTCATGTTTGTCATTTGCTGTCAGTGACTATTAACAAAAATATCAAGTTTTTCCCCTTTTCTTGCGGTACAAAAGGGTATAAAAGTTAATGCGGATCTGTATATAACGCCCAGATGGACTTGAAATGCATCCATTTTTTATTATGCTGACTGATTCAGAATCGCTTTCTAAATCGACCTAAGCTGTCATCTGTTTGTTTTCTTGTGCTCTATACACGGGTAGCAATATTTATGACATTTCGATGAAATTTGGTACATTTGATATGTTTCGGCGTAGGGACGAATGCTATTAAAAATGGTTCGGTTTGGATCACTCTTTCGACCATTTCCCATCTTCTCTTGAAAACGTGTTATACAAATAACTTTATTCACGGTGAGCTGTGAACAGTCCATGATATTTTAGCGATATAGGAAAACCAAAGGTATTATAGCAGGGAAGATAACCAACGTTATTCTGGTTTGCGTCTTTGCAAAAATGTCTTTGTTATGCTACAATCTATCGCGAAGTGAAAAAGAAACCAATAAAATAAGAAGCGTGCAACAAACAACAAAGAAATTTTTAAAATTCTTTTATGCTTTTTCATGGTTTTAAATATCTAATCTTGGAGTGAAATCGTTTCGCTACGAAAGAAAAAGCTGAGGCAAATTTATATGTTTTTATAATATATAGGAGGATATCTTCTAAATCAAGTTTGCCTTCAAGCTTTAAAAATAACTTTCTGTTTGCCTCGCTATCAATGTGTTTATGATTGTAACGATAGAACAGAAATTGCTTGCTATTAAAAGTGCACCTCACGCGAAGCTTATTTTTAATAATTAAATTTTTTGCATTACATCACGTCTTGGCTTCATACGTTAAAGACTAATAGCGTTCAATAGCTTAAACCATCACGTTATGCATCTTAAATAATAAATTTTTATGAGAATAATTGCCTATCATGCGTGGTTTTGTTTTCCTGACTTGATGAATAATCGACAGTTTGGACTACCAATGCTTGCGACAAAATGAATAGTCACGACCCAAGAAAGATATCAAAAAATGGGACGAAAAGTAAAATGTTTTTACTTATATATGGTAAATCTCTTCTCTATCGTTCGGTCATTCCTGTTCGATGTAAATCGATGAAGATTCAAAAACCATAGCGATCTCTCTGTCCTATTCAATGAATGCTATGTTCAAGGTACGTTCACTCCTGTTCCGATGCGTTTCAAATATTGAAAAACCATAGAGGTGTCCTATTCAAGGGAATGTGTCATGAGCAAGAGAGACGTCTAACGTTCATTCCTGTTCGATCTAAAACGGTGAATTTCAAAGATTCAAGAAAATAGAGGTCTCTCTGTCCTATTCAATGGACACCGTGTTCAAGAGAAACGTCTACCGTTCGTTCATGTTAGAGCTAAATCGATGAGTTTCAAAGATTCAAAAACGATTGGGAGCTTTATCCTATTCGACGGACGTCATGTTCAAGGGAGACGTCTACCGTTCGTTCCTGTTCAATCTAAATCGATGAGTTTCAAAGATTGAAAAACCATAGAGGTCTCTCGGTCCTATTCAAAGAAAGAAGTCATATTCAAGGGAAACGTCTACCGTTCGATCTTAATCGATGGGTTTCAAAGATTCAAGAACGATATAGATCTCTTTGTCCTATTCAAGGGAATGTGTCATGATCAAGAGAGACGTCTAACGCTCATTCCTGTTCGATATAAAACGATGAATTTTAAAGATTCAAGAGCCATATGGATCTCTCTATTCTATTCAAGGAAAGAGGTCATGTTCAAGGGAGACGTCTGTCGTTCATTCCTGTTCGATCTAAAACGATGAATTTCAAAGATTCAAGAAAATAGAAGTCTCTCTGTCCTATTCAATGGACGCCGTGTTCAAGAGAAACGTCTACCGTTCATTGCTGTTCGATCTAAATCCTTAAATTTTAAATATGCAAGAACGATAGGGATCTCTCTGTGCTATTCGATAATCATTGTCATCTTAGCAGTGATTGGAGCTTTCGCTTCTATTCATGGGAAACTTTTTCCGAAAGAACATGAACTGCATCGAGTGTTTCGTCTATTATCGTCTTGATAGAAACAAATATTTAATATACGCAAACAGCATAGAACTGAAAATTATCAAACAATAACTTATTTCATTTTTGTTGTTTTTTCTTTCTTTTTATACCTAAACGAGAATTTATGCGAAAATAAGCAAACAAATTACTTAAGCTACGATGAATCATCATCAATGTCCGCATTTTGGTAGAATACAATCAAATATTTTTAATAAAACAAACAAATGATTGCGTCATCAAGAAAACACAAAAGAAAGTTAGATTAGATTCGATTAGAGACGAAATAAATGTTTGCACAATTTTCTGTGAAGGACTTGCGGGCCCTTCCTAACAATGCGATGCCCGTCATTTTGTTGATAACATCTTGTAATAGGCATAAGGGCATTGATTAACGAAATATTACAGAGAAACACAGAATATTCTGTTTCTATATACTACAACGACCAATAGGTCTCGGAAGTAAAGAAAACGATTTTTTTTGTTTTTGTAAAATTCTATTTTATCCATCAAAATGTAATTAGTTTAAGGTTGTTCTAACGTAAACTTCAGTATCCATCTGATCTGATCAATTGATCCAAATCTTTGTCTTTTCTGCCTTTCTTTTCAGACTTGCGAACAGATAATACTCGCTTGGAGCCTAATTTATAGGGTGCGGTAGGTGAGTAGGGCGACAATTCGAACTTCAAGCCATGCCATTTTCACCGTTGCCTGGAATTCGTAATGCGTTGTTGCTTTGTTTCCATCGTGACCAAACAAAATGTCCCTGGAATTAACTTGAAATTTTTGACTTGAGGCATCGTTTGAAGGTTGTCGCCTTCTAAAAATGAAGACGGGCGGGTGTCAGTCTGGCGACTTATTGATGACTATGCTACGCCAGACTTTCGCTTCCTGCCTATGTTTTTGAGGTGTCGAAATTTCTTGTTACAAAGGTGCAAAAAGGTGGCGGCTGGGCGAATACACGGCTCCTTACAAGAGAAATTTTGTCAATGAAGTACTCTTTGATAGTCGATGTAGAGATTGCTTGCTACGTATACAGCGGAACTGTTACCCTCCCTTGCATATTATAAAAGTTCAATTATCTTGATAAATAAAATAATAACTGAAAGGATTCGCCTGAGTAGCCGAAGGCGAGGAATCTCGACTAGCAAGTCAATGGCCGTGGGTTCGAATTTCGAGTGCGGTAGAGTTTTTAATAAAAGTTTTTAATAGATGCTAGTGCTTTTAAGAGAATTTATATCTCTGGCGAAATTAATAATAATAATAATAACTGAAAGGAAAATTAACTTAAATTGATTAATTTCGTCATATGATTTTTAATATCTCTGCACATAAGTCGCAAGTCCATCTGATCAGCACACACTTGTACATATATAAGGATATAGTTTGAATGAATCAAGTCTATCCATTTATTTATGACCTTCTTGATCATTAATAAATAAATTTCCATAACAATCATTGGTGCCCGGGAGTGTACTAACCTTGGTCTGGTTTATTTACTATCGCACGGAGATAACACATGTAGAGACCACGCGTAGCAAATGTAGACTGAACTATACTAAATTTCGAGTTCATTTGGGTTTGTCCGTTTTTACCGAGGATATATGATCGCAAAAATAACAACAGAAACAGCAACTAATTGTTTATAATCCATCCATAATTATATAATCAAGCAGGCAAAAACCTAATTTGATAGTTTACATATAAACCAAATTAGTGTAAAACTCGGTGCAAATATTTATTTGAATTTAGTTTTATTGCAGAAAAAGGAAATTAACAGTAAGTTTTATATTTATATGTTATTAAAAGTCTTACATATTTACTTCATATAGCATATATAGCATTGTATATATATATGAAACGAATAAATATTATGGACTTGGCACAAAACAGAAAACAGAAAACAGAAAATCCACAATAAAAAATCTATGACTTAAACTTAAAAATCACATTCGTGACCAATACATTATGCATTACGTTTTATAAAGCGTTTACACACATATGAGAGTTTTATTAGATAATTGAAAGCCTTTGTTATAAATCAAAATGTCATAGTCGTAGTAAGTTCAAAACAAAAATCTCTAAGCACTTTAAGCAACATACGCTTTCAATACAAGCTATACATGCGGTTTAATGCGCTGTTATCCCAGGCAGTCAGTCATATATGATCGATTGATGGAAACGGGACTTTATATAAAGAGAATTTCGTTCTCAATGTACAAGCAATCTTGGACATGACAGCTCATAACATAACTTTTTATCTAATAGATTCCATACACTTGTGAAGGAGGAAGAGAAAGAAATTTTATTGACCAAATCCGACAAAGGTTGATATTGAGATAATTTTTAGGTGAATATATTTCCACCTTTTCATTCGTTGAGGTAGTTCAGGTGTTTTGCAGATATTTACAAATTGATAACTACTACGTAACTGAATGCTTGTGATGCCTGGGCATTCGGGTGTTGAGGCCAACAAAAGAGCTGACTATCTAGCCAACAGGGCAGACAGAGGGGTTACGTAACTTTCTAAAAGCTTTTCGTGGCTTACCAAGAACCCATATTAGCAGGTTAGTCCCGTAGTGGGCGCAGAAAAAATCAGATTGCCGCTGCAAGCAATGTGCAGGACAATGGCGAACAAAAAAAAATTTATAGAATCTACCGGTATGGTACATAAATTACTGGAACGAAAGTAGAAGCGACACACGTTTAGTTACAGCCTTCAGTAAGGTCGGTAATTCCCTCAGGTACGTGCTGAAAAACGTGAATATGTCCAATACCGGCCAAGCGGCAAAGAAGACGTGCCATCGTTTTCTATGCGACTCTGAGGCCATCTGCAGAATCAGACACCAGATGATCGGCGAGCGTTTTACAGCGCCGGACACGGTGTGGTGCTTCGATCCAAAGAAGGTGCAGGAATTTATAAAAGCTTTAAGACTGGGAACCTACGAGCATGGGCGAGTACAATGGATCTTCTAGATCGAGGTAAGGGGTGCCTGCGCACTTGATAATAAATTCCTGTGAACCAACCAATATCAGCATTGTCAAGCATGTGAGGCAAAGGGATAATCACAACATTTTTGAGGAGAGTAAAGACGCACCATGTATACCAATAAATGGCTTCACAATGTAACATAAACCATAATCTTCAGCTGGCAAGGAATTGTCCCAATTACGGGGCAAATGGTCTAAAATTATTTCTCAATCCTAATAATTTGGGGCCTGACAAGATGGCTTATCAAAGATTCGCCCTAAGGCTTCTGAACCGTCAAAGACATTCGTGTTCATGGTAAACGTAGGTATCTTTTAGATTTGTATGAGCAGATATAAGTATCTCAGATATAGAAACTCATTGCTTATTGAAAGGCACCCAAAAGCTAGGATCATTTCGCAGATAGTAGCTATACATTATAGAGCAGAGGTAGGCAATAGAGAGAAGGAAGGTATGCACACAACATTAATTTTTCATTTAATTGGCCGTCGGCTCCAAAGCGTAGTGTGAAGGAAATGAAAAATTTTTGTTAGTCGAACGAACTAACGAATATCGAATTATGTCAATATTATTATTGTTGTTTTTTTTTTATGGACGTAGGTAGCAAATAGGCGCAATATATTTATTAAGCAGAATTTTGGCGCCATAAGTTTCCTTTGTTCCAGTTTTTTTTTTTTTTTTTTTTTACTACGATGCATTAAAATTTCTACATACATACCTACATATATAAACGGCGATAGTACAATTTTGTTTTTTTTTTTTTTATGTGCTTTAACTAAATGAACCTTTTCTAAGCGACTGATGGGTTTTTCTCGTACAGTTTATTAATACTGTTTCCACTATTGCACTGTAATTTAAGTGCAGTATAATTGTAAAAAGTTGTAGTATTTTTTTTATATTTTTTATTTTTTAAATGCTTTGCATGTTATAAAGTTATTGGATTTCAAATGATTGCATGTCTTTCACGATATATACTTGCTTGATGATTTCAAATATTCTTAAAAAGCACTTAACAGTGGCCGCTAAAAAACTGCTAAAATTTTGAGTCATGCCTCGAGCGTTTTTCATCGATTAAAATTGTCCTAGAAATATATAATATATGCTGTCATCTTTCATTTCAAGGCTTCAAAGTGATTAAGGGATAGTTTAGATGTCTGTCTCGATGAATAGGAAAAATCGCTACACTATATCAATTTTTAAAGTATTTCCTCTGTAACGAAACAGAGCACTGCTTATTGACACTGTTGTTAACCTCTGTTCGGAGAATCTTGCTTCCTTCCTTCTTTGATTCGGAGAAAATTTCTTCTAAAAGTCAACGGTTTTCTTGTACGATTGTGCTATCAATCGGTAAAAGCGATTTAACACTCGAGCATTCGAGCTTGGTTATGGCAAAACGAACCTGTAGGTGCATTAAAAAAGAATGCAGATAGGAAATCGAAGGATGAAAAATTAGCAAATTCATTCACTGAGGCCTACGCAAAGAATCATCTTTGCAAGTTTTAAAGCCATTGAAACGATTTATAAGCAAGTAAATACGAATTGAAACTACGATAAGACGAAATCCACTCTTATAGGTTCACGTATTGAGAACTGGTTCAACTCAGTGGGGAGTAACTAAGTCGATTATTGAGAGCCAGTATGGCCGACGTTTGCTAAAAAGAGTGATGGAATATTACAAGGATTTCGCTACTGCAACTCATTCTGCTGATCAGACATCACTTACTTTGGTTAAATGGTTCAAAGTGATCTTTAAATCTATGTTGGCTATATTTTGCAAATCGAGACTTGAAATGTTTTATCTTAATTGTAGTATGAGATTAAAAGAATTTTTTCACTTTATTTCGCGGGCAAAACATTCACATGATTTCTTGATCAGAATGAATTGGTTTAATACTCAAGAATGCAACTATGTATATACGAGGTTATGCATTTGTAATTCAAAGGAGCATAGTAATGGGAACAAATGGGCGTACAATAGTTAAAAAAGATATAATAAACATAAGGTAAAAAAAAATTTTAGGAAGGTTAATAATGTCTGTCCATCCTTACGATTATTGCTGGAATCCCTCAAGGATGTAGGTTCAATTTGATTTCTTTCTTCTTTACTTTAACCGATTTCCATTGTTTTCACATTCCATTGTAATCAGTTCACTCTGGGGAAGACATTAACACTTCATTTTATAATTTATAAACCATTTTAAAAAGCTGGGCAAAAAGCCAACACGGGCACTTACAGAGCGTCTTCCCATTAAGGGTCGAAGTGAATAAACTCAATATATAACAATTAAGAATATTATAGTTGGGCAAGGCCGGCCATCAGACACCCCACGTAATCCTAAGCCTAATACAATTATACCTTCGTTTTTGTAAAAAGTGTACCATTTTCTTGCAAAGCCATACTTCTCATGAAAGCCCGCATATTAGAGCAATCCTTATACGCGGTGGTATCCAAATAACAGGCCTACGTGCTCCAAATCCGATAGGGTTGATTGCCATGTCAATTTACTATAATAAACTAAACTTCACCCTGAAGTATTGAAAACTAGACCTTTTCGCCAGATAAAGATTCAGTTTTCGTAGGAAAGGTTATATAGGAGAGGGCTAAAAAAATGCCCCAGCCGAGCCAAATTTTTCATATCAATTTAGTAGGTCCAAATGCTATTGCAGAACGGGAAAAATTAAAAAAAATTTTTATTTTTCAGCACACACTTAAGTTAAGCCCTGTGCCATAAGTGGTATAGGGTATAAAAACGATCTTCAATAGAGAATGCAGGCACAGTTGTTCATAAACCAAAAAAGAAAATATACTAACGCTGTACGAATGATTTACATGGCTGGACACACCCACATCAACTATTGCACCTAGTAATAGTAACAGTAGAGTTTATGCATATTTTTAGATAACGAACCAATAAATTCTCTTTATTCTTATATTTGCGAGAATCATACACATACACAAATCATTTTTCCAAATAATAGAAAAAATTATCATAGAAATGGAAGAAATTGTTAAACATTTTTCAATGATTGTTGAACTTGATTGTTCTCGTCTCTCGTCTCTTCCGAGTTGGCCTCTATACAAGCAACTGTTGCTTTGTATATGCTTGGAAAGGAAACAGCAATCAATTTCCGTTAAACGGAAATTCTAGTTTTTTTGTATTTTTTTTTTTTTTTTTTTTATTACTTGTTCATTGACGTTATAATGTGCAAAATTGTTTTTGTGTGTTTATGCTACTAAATGTTCGATTAATTCTATTTACCTTCGGCTTTTGTGGGGAGAAAAAGGTGGTGACTTTGCATACATTAAAAAAAAAAAGAAAAGAGTTTGTAAAGTGTATGTGACGATAGACATTTAAAAATCAAAATTTTAATTTAACGCTTCATTAAAAGCAACAAGTTCAGTACACAAGCATTGACAGTCTCTCTTGCCAAGAGAGTAGAGTGCAAAGACACAGGGGAGATATTCTACAACACTTCACTAATACGTTTGAGTTAACTTTATTTAAGGATAAGTAATTTCAAGCAAAGAATTGCCCGATTGATGAGAGACTCACTAAGTCGGAATTTATAAACTGAGAAAAACGAATGCAACTATAGCGCATTTACTTTGCAAAATTGTTGTTGTGAACGTAGGAAAAAACTTTCGGTTATATGAAGATATCCATCTCTCCTAAATCGATACACGTGTCACCGAAAGGAACAATTTGCCAATGTAGATTGGATCATATGAGTCCATAATTGTAGAAGTTGTCTAAGTCAAAATTGAAAAAAAATTAACTTATCAGTTATTCAGATCAATTTCTTATAGCCTACACGGTGATACACGGTACATTTAGTTAGTGCGGTCGTCTATAACACACAGAAGGGCTTAAAATAGACCCACTTTATGCTATATCGATCGATTCAGCATCATTATCTGAATTGATCTAAGCCTGTCTGCCCATCTGCCCGCGTCTCCGTCTTATGTCTGTTCATGTAAATTTGTCTTCCAGCTACAGCTCGCAATTTTTGAGATATTTCGATGACATTTGGTACAGTGACGTGTTTTGGGAGGACGAGCCCTGTTGGAAACAGTTAGGATCGGTCCACTTATGTTGTTTTAAATCTGTGCTGCAAAAATTTAAATATTACGTGTGAGAATGTATATGATCCACTCGCAATAGGCGGAGAATTGAAGAACTCACAATTTGTAATTAGTAGCGGTCACTACTCACATTTACGATGCTCATCGAAAATTGTATTAGAAAACGATCGGCAGGCATTCAGTTGTCTTTCACATTCAAAAAAATGTCTTCCGAAGGAAAAGGAGAAAGCTCCGCCTACGACAATTATTACAATTCCCCAGCTTTTCTGAGCATACTACGTTGTTAACTATTATCGGCTAAGAAGAATAATACAATGAGTGAAATAGCAAAAGTTTCAGTTGGATGCAGAGCTGCAGACATACGGAGAGGTTTAAAACGAAGAGAATATTTGCTTGGGGAAAAATGGCACAAATAGTTGCCAACGGAATAAATAGTAAAAAAAAAAAAAAAAAAAAATCAATGCAACATTATGAAGGAGTTGCATTCTTCTTAGGAATTACATCATACTAAGTGACTAAGCCTTGAAGCAAAGAGTGCCTTATGAGCCTTATGAAGATTCATTGCAAAAATATTTGTAATTTTCTTAATAATTTTTCTTATTAATTTTGATTTTATTTTATTTTTATAAATATAATGTAATTGCAAACACAGTTTATCACTCAATTAGTTTAATGATGACTTCATTTCAAACGCATTCCTCTATTTATAGTACATTAGATTTATTAAAAATTAGAATCAATTGATATTAATGTCAAGTTCAAGTTTTATATAATTAATAAACAAAACAGTACTGTAACGTCTTTTTGCTATTGGAAATATTTAAATGAATATTTGCGAAAGATTTTATTTAAAAAATAAAACGGATAAGAAATTCGCATACGCATCGACATAGATATTTCTTGTCTTCAGAGTAAAAAATTAAATTTTTCAAATCTTTAACTTTTGCTCTTGTGGCAACGTTTCTAAGGGAAAGCGACGCCAGTTTTCACCTCAGTCAATAAGTTCATAGGATGGATGGGTGTAGATGTCCTCGCTATTCACAAATTCATATGAATTTTAGATAATATCATCCTTCAAATGACATTCCGCTTTTTAGTTTAGAATTTAAGATCGTGTTAGTGACGCTACTTTTGTCATTTTCAAAACTTTCAATATATTTCGAAAAATTTTAAATTCGGGTATTGATAAAGTATTAATTTTTAATGGCAAAGCAATGGCTTGGCAAGAGTTTTTGTTACTCTATTCCATCGAGATATGCGCTAGAGAAATGGTTCACTGACTTTAAATCCGCACCCGTACAAACGATGATGAATCTGAACGCCCAGGTCGCCGAGCCCGGCAATTGTTTCGAAAAGTCAAGTTGCGTGAGATAACTGGCACCTTACTGATACGATAAAGCAGTCTAGTTGCTATTTTGCAAGAACATTTGCTTATGAGAAAGGTGCGCTCGAAGTGGGTACGGGATTAGCTCGCTTCTGACGAAAAAGAACCAACATGTTGATGATTCAGACCGCCCATTGGAGTTATTTAAGCGAAATAAAAAAGATATATTTGCTAGGAGATGTGACAATAGATGAAGCATGAATTCATGACTACGCTTTATAGTCAAGCCGATAGTGAACTGGCTGGACAGCAAACGGCGAAAGCCGTTTAAATCAACCAAAAAGGCAAAAATCGGTTGGGAACGTTATCGTGTTCTTGAGGTGGAAAAATGTTAAGGAGTGTGTTTGAATGACAACAAAAATGCACAAAAAAGCCCCAAACGAAAACGAAAACAAGTAAGAAAGGGCACCGAACGTCACATACCCACCACTATACTTTTCTCCAAGCTCTTTTATTTCATACCCGTATCGCTGGTATTATTAAGAAAATATTAATCACCATGAAAATCATGTTCATTTTAGAATTAACCCATTTTTAGGCAGATAATATTAGTTTGGGGAAAAAGAAATCCATTATTTTTATATGAACTTCAGGACTTTATTTAACATGTTTCGGATTGTCCGATTTGGGTCAAATATGCACCGTTTTGTTGTACGATTTGTTGCCATTTTAAAGGTAACTTCAAAATGCCTCTCTCATAGAAGTCCTGGTCTTTATTTGCAAAAAACTCTAGTAGTCGATTTTCACAATCCTCCCTAGATTCCAATTTTTTATTATTAAAGAAATTTTGCAATGCAAGAAAAAGATGATAATCGCTTGGTGGCAAGTCCGGACTGTATGGCGGATGCATTAAAACTTCCCAACCAAGCTCCCGAAGTTTCTGGCGAGTCACTGTAGATGTGTGTGGCCTAGCGTTGTCCTGGTGGAATACGACACCTCTCCTGTTGGCCAATTCTGGCCGTTTCTGGTCAATCGCTATCTTCAAACGGTCCAGTTGTTGACAGTAGAGATCAGAATTTAGCGTTTGGCCGTATGGAAGCAACTCATAATAAATAATCCCCTTCCAGTCCCACCAAATGAATAGCAAAACCTTCCTGGCCGTTTGAGGTGCTTCACCACTCTTTGACCATGATCGTTTTCGCACAGGGTTATCGTATGTGATCCATTTCTCATCTCCAGTCACCATCCGTTTAAGAAATGGGTCTATCTCATTCCGTTTGGCCAAGACTTCGCAGATAGAAATTCGATCCATCATGTTTTTTTCTGTTAATTGGTGTGGCACCCAAACATCGAGCTTCTTTTTGAATCCAGCTTTGTGTAAATGGTTTAAAACTGTTTTATGGTCGATTTTTAGCTCCTGGGCTATGTTACGACTGCTAACATGCCGGTCAACTTCGATCATTACTCCGATTTTATCGACATTTTCGACGAGCGGCCTACCTGTGCGAGGTGCAGCTTTAACATCAAAAATTCCTGGACGGAATCTACGAAACCAAAATTGCACATAATTGGGCGTTACAGTATCGGAACCATAAACACCATTCATAATTTTAGCCGCCTGGCTTGCATTTTCGCCTTTGTCAAAAAATGTCACCTTTCCAACGAGCATAAATCTGAAATTGTTCGATCGATACTTTACGAGAAATCTATCGGTGCAGCCATCTACCGAAAAAATAATGGATTTCTTTTTCCCCAAACTAATATATCTTCACTTGAGGAATGTAAAAAATAATCTTGTGATTACTCCCTAACTAAAACCTGAAAAACTTGAAAAAAAAAAAATAAAATATCATTACTTACGTAACTTGGTGTAGGCATGTCCGATTGGTTCCATTTTTGGATCTAAAGAGTAGTAGAGTAGTAGAGTTCGTAAAGTAAAATTTCTGCTTTCTTGCTTTTATAATTTTTGGGCAACGAGCAAAAACCCACAAATTTTTGTTAAAATAAACTGACTTGCGTTCAGTTTATGCTCCACTGCGGGCTTCTACTCTGACCAATTCGGCCCATTTCCAATACCAACCTGCGTGCAAAGACTTCTAACGTTTCTACTAAATTTGAAATCGATATCTTCGTCTTTGCGACGAACGCAGTAACAACAAGTCGCCTCATAGACGGACAGACATGGCTAAACCAATTGAGAATTTCACGCTGATCACGAATATCTTTATAGGGTCTCTGAAGCTTCCTTTCGGGTGTTGCGTACACTATCGAGAAGAACGTATTGAGTGTATTCCCATCTTGCAGTGGTGGGTATAAAAATGTTCTCAATATATCTTGTCGCAAGCCGACCATAACAGCAATGAATTGCATTAAATTATTTCCACCTACATCGCATTCCCCTGACTTAGTCTCCATGGAATATTACACTTTCGCATACCTCGCCAAAACTAGGCATATTTGCAAGGGTTGAACAAGATAGGTTTTTAATAGATTTTCTCCTTCTATTTATTAATTACATTTAGCGGGTTTTTATCTATTAATTTACTAGAAAACAAACTACTTCTACCAATACTGTCGTAATCATTTACATGAATTTTTAGGGTAGATGAACTTTTAAATGATATTAAAATTTATTGCACACAGGCAGTTAACATTTAGATAGCCGTAGTCACATTTTTTTAATGGTTGGCAACGAATGAAGAAGAAAAGAAAGAAAACAAAAAACCCAAATACAAATATTAAAAAAAATCACACCTCAAAATGTGTTTATGCTTAAGAGGCAGACACGCACACACTCGGTCGGCCAACAACTGCACTTTGTCAACTTTTAACAATATGAACAATAACGAGTGTAGTGAATATATTTTTGGCGGAACTTTGCCTAAAAGGCAGGAAAACTAATGAAAAATATTAAGAAATTTTCATTTATGTTAATTATTGTTTATAGAGCTGATTGTAAAATGTAGAGAAAAATATTAAATTTTTTATGAAACTTTCTCTTTGAACTTAATTCAGCGCAAAATTACAGTAAAGGTTAAGTAGTTATCTTGATTATAAGCTTTCTAAGTTTTTGTTTTACTATTGCATGGGATGGACTGACATCAAGAAACAAGAGTGACTATTAATTTTTCAAGTTCACCAGTTGATTGGTTTTGGCAAACAATGATTATACAATTAAATGTAGAAACAATCGCATAACCTTCAAGGAAGTAATCGTGAAACAAAGTCAGCTTATTCTTCCTCGAGGATTTCTTAGGAATGTCATGAGTGAAACGCTATTTTGGAGGTTTGTAAGTCAATTACATTTGCGCAGAGAGCTCTTTTTGAAAATGCCTGGACTGAATAGACTTTAAAAGATTTTATTGTTAAAAAATTATTTAATATTAGTCATTCGAAGCGTTGTCCACGGAAAAGCCAACCACACAAAACATATGAAAATCGCATCAAAAAAGTCTCATCTCTTGAAAGGACCTCTAGAAGAAAGAATAGAAAGTCTAGGGACTACAACAGCAGGAGAAATTTTTCTTCATCTTTACAAATAAAACATTATCGTCAGGCTAGGCTGACTATTAAATACCCTACACCACATTGTCTAACACAAGCTTATATTTGCCATAGAACAGGATAATTACACCCTGTTTTTATATGAACTTACTGTATATTAAAAACTGCAATCCTTGAAAATAAAGGCTTACTTTTCGTAAGAATGGATGTGTCCACGAGCTTCAAAAATTGAGATTCGTGTTCAGCATAGTTAATTTTTTATCACGGATCAATTTTCATCATAATATAAGACTTTTCTGCCCTAAAAAACCAAAAATTTTAATGAAAATATATAGGATAGAATTAAAAAAATTGGCCGATATGGTCCAAGTTTGTTGCAGTTCACTTTTTCTATCGCAAATTGTTTTTATGACATGATTTACCCCAGAAAACAATGAAAATCACACTTTCTTGTCATATGAACTTCAGTTTTCGTCAATTTTGAAAATTGCAATTTTTTCCATATAACGACTCTCCAGAATAGGACTTTGTATGGGAAGTGGGCGAAGAAGTGGCCCAATCCGAACAGCGTTCGTCCTTTGGTCAAAACGCGTCACTGTACCAAATTCCATTAAAATATCTCGAAACTTGCTACCTGTAGCTTGAACACATATTTACTTGGATGGACGGACAGACAGGCTTAGATCAACTTAGATTATGATTCTGAATCGAACGGTATAATGAAAGGTGGGTCGATCTTAAACCCTTCTGCATGTTACATACGTCCGCACTAACTTTAAAAATTTAAATTAAATTTAGTTTGCAATGGTCCTCTTTATATTTGTCAATATTTCACCTAAAGGCGAACCCAACCAACTATAGTGGCAACTCTAGTAGGCAATGAAAAGGTATTTAATATAGTTAACGTCAAATCTTTTGCTTTCTTTTTTGATATGTGTTAACAATTTGGAAAATTTTTACAAAAAGATTAAATCAAGGTTTTCCTAGAAAAGCTTGAGTGAAAATATCAAACTTTGCAAAAATTATTTTCAAAAATGGATTTTAGAAGAAAAATTTGTAACTTCGTCCGCAAATTTAAAATGCCGAGTAATTCTCCAGGACCTCGTAAGAATGAAGACGAGACAGTACATGTTGGAAATAATTTGGTGGCGTTCAATATTCCGTCGTCGTCATCGGATAAAACTAAAGTTAATCAGAAACAGCAACAACAACAGAAACAAAAACTAGAAAAGCCGCTACCGGAAATCGCAAATCTCGAGTGTCTGCTAGTATCGGACACGACAAGTGAATGTGCTCCGTTACATTTGCAATATGTACTTAGTTCTATCGATTTCTATCAATCGTCGGGGGAACTTTTGTTCTTGCTCGTCTATACGGTGGCCTTAGAATCGGGTTACATGTGCGAAGCTAATTGCGATTTTTCTAAAGCTTTTATTTCGCCTTTGCCTTCAATCTCCTCGTTTCATTCGAAGAATGTGTTACGCTTGAGTCGCTTGAAACCTAGTTTTACGACATCGTCGGATCGAACACGTTATGTCATGAAACTATGTTTCATCAGTGATAGCCGGCAAGTAGTTGCTGAGCAAATGTATGCTTTATTGACGGCCATTGTTACCGGCGACCTAATGATTCTCGCCTTATCACCAGCGAATTGTATGTATGCCGACGGTTTTAGCAGCGTTCTCTCAATACCTCGTTACGTGCTTAATACGCAAAGCAAAGAAAGTCCACCATTTCAACGTTTCCGTAGAATGGCCGAATTAACGAATATTCTGCGTGATGAATTATTTGTACCGATGCGTAATAAGCAGCTATATTGGATGCAGGTTCACGTCTATCCTTCGCTTGATGCCCTGCCCGCTGAATTGTATGAATATTTTTTGAAGCACTTGGACAAGAATCAAATGAATATTTTGGCGAACGTAAATCGCAGCCTACACAATATCGTTATACGAAATAAGTATTTCCAAAACTCAGACCGGCCGTGCCGGGATCGCTTGAGCCGGAGTAATAGCGTACTCTATTATCTGCATTGAATGTCCTCGGACGAGCGTACAGAGATAACAGCAAAATTTTGAATAGTTTATATAAATTTTTTCAGTATCCGGATTTATTTGTGAATAAATATCATTTTATTTTTATTTTTATACACACATTTATAAACACACCCCCCTCAAGCGTAGGTATGGAAAATGTAAATTTTTTTTTTTTTTTTTTTTTTGAAAGAGGTTTTTGCGGTTTAATGTGTAATAGCTTCACAGGGGTAATACAACAATGCCACATATGTGATTGCTTATTGTAAGGTCCATAGTAATAAAATGAACGCGTCGTCACCAAAGCGTTACACTTTCCTCAAAGATTGCGCGTCGGGTTTGTATTAAATTTGAATTTTGTGGAAAAAAATTATAGCATAACTGTAATGAAAATTAACCGGCAAAGGAAGTCATTTTTTTCCATCTCTTTAATGAAAATTAAAAATTGAAATTTAGAAAGAAAAGACTGATCTCATCTTCCCATTAAACGATCAATAGATAGAATTTGTAGCGAAAATTAAAAAACGTGAACGAGAAAATCGTATTCACTTTCTAGCAAAAGATTGATACGCAACACCTCAATAAAATCCATGAGCAATCGAAACTTTTTGTGCGTTGTAGGCGTGGCCATTAGACATTTTTGTCTTTTTAATTCGATCTTGGGAATTTTTTTTTTTTCAATATCTTTGTAAGTCGTTATGTCATCTGAAATATTTGCAAATATTTCGTATGACTTTTAATTTAATATTCCTTAGGCTTTGTAGGGTATAGTATTTGGCTAGATTTGGCAACACGATCACTTTCAAAATTAATTTGTGTCGTTAAGCTCTGAGGGTAAATCTGGATGCTCTGTCTCAACTTTTGTGAACCTAAGCGCTCTCCACCGATAGATGGATGGACGAACCTAACCTATCTAAGAATTCTGCTCGAATTTAGAGTATGTGCACTTCCTTGAGTCTTAAATGAGTCTATGAGTGGAATGTTGCTTCCACAAAAGAAGAAAATGTTGCTCTTCCATGGCCGATGGATGTTAACAAAGGCGTTATATTAAGCAACTCCGCACAGTCATTTTGACAACTTTCCGTTAACACTGAAAATGTTAACCGAGATTTAAAGAATCAATAATATACTCGAATATTTGGCATTACATCGGGCTGCCATACATGTACGTAGTCCCTCATTTTATATATTTACGTAGTCCCTTTTCAACCGCGAATTTTTTTTTGTATTTATTCCGGTTGCTGTACCCAAACTTTTATAAAAAAAAATACTCTGTTTATCTCTATGAATCGTAAAAATGAAGCTAAAATATGACTCTGATAGTTTTTTTTCAATTAGATGAATAAAAGAAATTGAGAAGTTGTGCTATGATTACAAAGCTTCCTTTGAGTTTTTATACCCTGCACCCCAAGTACATGCACCACAAGTCGTGTAGGTTATATTAAGTTAGTGCGGATGTATGTAAGGTGTACTACCCCGGTCGATTCGGATCATAATATGAATTGATCTAAGCTTGTCTGTTCGTCTGATGTTGCTCCATGCAAAAATGTGCTCAAGCTAAATATTAAAAAAAATCACAGCTCATGCTTATGCCTATGAGGCAGACACGCACACACTCGGTCGGCCAACAACTGCACTTTGTCAACTTTTAACAATATGAACAATAACGAGTGTAGTGAATATATTTTTGGCGGAACTTTGCCTAAAAGGCAGGAAAACTAATGAAAAATATTAAGAAATTTTCATTTATGTTAATTATTGTTTATAGAGCTGATTGTAAAATGTAGAGAAAAATATTAAATTTTTTATGAAACTTTCTCTTTGAACTTAATTCAGCGCAAAATTACAGTAAAGGTTAAGTAGTTATCTTGATTATAAGCTTTCTAAGTTTTTGTTTTATTATTGCATGGGATGGACTGACATCAAGAAACAAGAGTGACTATTAATTTTTCAAGTTCACCAGTTGATTGGTTTTGGCAAACAATGATTATACAATTAAATGTAGAAACAATCGCATAATCTTCAAGGAAGTAATCGTGAAACAAAGTCAGTTTATTCTTCCTCGAGGATTTCTTAGGAATGTCATGAG
Source organism: Glossina fuscipes (assembly GCF_014805625.2). Taxonomy (NCBI): domain Eukaryota; kingdom Metazoa; phylum Arthropoda; class Insecta; order Diptera; family Glossinidae; genus Glossina; species Glossina fuscipes. The sequence continues at coordinate 636,580 of NW_023998422.1, read as the reverse complement.
TGAAATGCTATTTTGGAGGTTTGTAAGTCAATTACATTTGCGCAGAGAGCTTTTTTTGAAAATGCCTAGGCGGAAAAAAATTTAAAAGTTTTTATTGTTAAAAAATTATTTAATATTAGTCATTCGAAGCGTTGCCCACGGAAAAGCCAACCACGCAAAACATATGAAAATCGCATCTAAAAAGTCTCATCTCTTGAAAGGACCTCTAAAAGAAAGAATAGAAAGTCTAGGGACTACAACAGCAGGAGAAATTATTCTTCATCTTTACAAATAAAACATTATCGTCAGGCTAGGCTGACTATTAAATACCCTACACCACATTGTCTAACACAAGCTTATATTTGCCATAGAACAGGATAATTACACCCTGTTTTTATATGAACTTACTGTATATTAAAAACTACAATCCTTGAAAATAAAGACTTACTTTTCGTAAGAATGGATGTGTCCACGAGCTTCAAAAATTGAGATTCGTGTTCAACATAGTTAATTTTTTATCACGGATCAATTTTCATCATAATATAAGACTTTTCTGTCCTAAAAAACCAAAAATTTTAATGAAAATATATAGGATAGAATTAAAAAAATTGGCCGATATGGTCCAAGTTTGTTGCAGTTCACTTTTTCTATCGCAAATTGCTTTTATGACATGATTTACATCATAAAGCAATGAAACTCATACTTTCTTGTCATATGAACTTCAGTTTTCGTTATAAGAGGGGCGGTTTAAAAAATTGCCCGAGCCGGTCCAATATTTTTACGCCAATTTAGATTGCCGTAATGTTATTCCGTAACCACTTTTGTCAAGAAATATTGAAAATTGCAATTTTTTCCGCATAAAGACTTCCCAGAATAGAACGTTTTATGGGAAGTGGTCGAAGAAGCGAACCAATCCGAACAGCGTTCGCCCTTTGGTCAAAACGCGTCACTGTACCAAATTTTCTAGCTTGAACACAAACTTAAATGAACGTACGGACAGACAAGCTTAGATTAAGTCAGATTATGTTTCTGAAACGATCGGTCAAACAAAAGGTGGCTCTATCTTAAGCCCTCATACATCCGCACTAACTTTAAAAATTTAAATTAAATTTAGTTTGTAATATAAATTTAATTTGCGATGATTTTACTTATAGACACCAATATTTCACGTAAAGGCGAAATCAGCTGTCGTGGCAACATTAGTAGGCAATGATAAGGTATTCAGTGTAGTTTATGTCAAATCTTTTACTTTCTTTTTTTATACAAGTGTTAAGAATTTGGAAAATTTTTACGAAAAGATTAAAAAATTTTAAATGCCGGGTAATTCTCCAGGAGCTCGTAAGAATGAAAACGTGACAGCACATGTTTGGTGGCGTTCAATATTGCGTCGTTGTCAACGATCAGAAACAGCAACAACAACAGAAACAAAAACTTGAAAAGCCTCTACCGAAAATCGCAAATCTCGAGTGTCTGCTAGTATCGGACACGACAAGTGAATGTGCTCCGCTACATTTGCAATATGTACTCAGGTCTACCGATTGCCATCAGTTGTCGGCGGATCTTTTTTTCTTGCTCGTCTATACGGTGGCCTTAGAATCGGGGTACATGTGCGAAGCTGATTACGATCTTTGTAAAGGTTCCACCTTGCCTTCATCTGCCATCTCTTCGCTTTATTTGAAGAATGTGTTGCGCTTGAGCCGCTTAAAATGTACATTTACGGGTTCGATGTGTCGTATGCGTTATGTCATGAAACTACGCTTCATCTTTGATAGCCAGCAGGTAGTCACTAAGGAAACATGCGCTTGATTAACAGCAATTGTTAGCCGCGACCTAATGGTTCTCGTCTTATCGCCAGCAAATTGTATGCATGCCGGTAGTTTTAGCAGAGCGCTCTCAACATCTCGTTATGTGCTTGATTCGCAATTCCGAGAAAATCCACCATTTCAACGTTTCCGCTTTCATTTCGCCTTTGCCTTCGATCGATTTTCAGTATCCGGATTTATTTGTGAGTAAATATAATTTTATTTTTATTTTTCTACACACATTTATACACCACTCAAAGCGTAGGTATGAAAAATGGAAATTTTTTTTTTGAAAGAGGTTTTTGCGGTTTAATGTGTAATATCTTTACATTTAAACATACAGGGGTAGTATAACCATGCCTCTGCGAATTTACATATGTGATTACCTGCTTTATTGTAAGGTCCATAATAATGATAATATGAACGCGTCGTCACCGAAGCGTTACACTTTCATTAAAGATTGCGCGTCGGGCTTGCATTAAATTTGAATTTTGTAGAGAAAATAGATAGCATAACTGTAATGAAAATTAACTTGTAAAGGAAGTCATTTTTTTAATAATATGTTCGAACATTACGCATTACCGCTGACTGCCGTAATTGTCTGCATTAAGTCTTGCTATTACTAAAATAGAGAAAATATTTTCACCTGAAACTGTCTTCGATTAGATATTTGGCGGGAGTTAACGCTTTGTTCTTTTCCCGCTTTTTAATTGGCTTAAATACTCTATAAACTATCAGAAAAGGGGGCGTAATTCTGAATCATTCAAAAATCATTATCTCGTACATATCCCGCGTTACAATACGCAACTTATCGCGGTAAGTAATAAAGACAGAACCAAGATATTAGAAAAAAAGAATTTTTTGATGATAGATAAGTAAATTGATTTTACATCACATGCACAACGAATATCAAGCAATAAAGTATGTTAGCACTGTCTGGCATTCCATCTGTAGTTGATCCGATCTATCTAATAGTTTTAAACAACATTCTCCAGTCATTGTCTTATCGCATAGGTGAGATGACTTGACTCGTCATTACTAATTATATGACTAGATCCGTTTCAGGTGCTAGTGCTAAGTAAATTAATCAAACTTGTTACACGTGAAGTCCGTTTTATACGTGTACGTAGTCCCCCTTTTCAACCATGGATTTTTTTTATTTTCTTTATTTATTCCGTTTGTTATACACAAACATCTATAGTTGTAAAAAATTACTCTGTATATCTCTATGAATTTTGCAAATGAACCTAAAATATGACTCTGATAGACTTACTTCAATCAGATGAACACAAGAAAGTTGAAAAGTTGTGCTATGATTACAAAATTACGGTTGTGTATAACATGCAGACGGGCTTAAGATAGTTCCACCTTTCATCATACCGTACGATTCAGAATCATAATCTGAATTGATCTAAGCCTGTCTGTCTGTCTATCCGCCCATATGCAAATGTGCTCAATCTAGCGTTCGATTCAGTATTATAATCTGAATTGATCTAAGCCTGTCTGTCTGTCTATCCGCCCATATGCGAATGTGCTCAAGCTATAGGTCACAAAAATTTTTACGATTTTTTAATCAAGCTTGGTACAGTGACGTTGGTTGGACAAAGGATGAATGCTATTCACAATAGTTCGGATCGGTTCACTTTTTCGACTACTTCGACCCCTTATAGCGATTCATTCTGAAAAGTCGTTATATAGAAAAAAATTAACATTTTCAAAATTTCTCGGCATTCTAAATTTGTGCGAAAACTTTGGACAGGTCAGGGCAATTTTTTGGACCCCCCTTTCATATAACCGTTTTTGCAGAAACTAAAGCTTTGTATGGTAAAAAGGTCGCATTTCCATGGTTTTCTGATGAAAATTGACTTGTAATAGTAAATTGTCAAAGAAATCTTCCATATCGATTTTGGAGCCTGTAGGTCTACTTTTTCGACTCGCTCTCATAAAACCGTTCCTTCGGAAACTAAAGCTTTATATGGTAAAAAGATCGAATTTTCTCTATTTCATAGTGAAAATTGGCTCGCAATAGTAAATTGACCAAGAAATCTATCCTATCGAATTTAGACCATGTAGGTCTATATTTCGAATACTGTCGCATATAAGGATTTGCATGGCGCGTAAACCCTTACATGCCAAAAAAAACCGAATTGTTAACTTTTTTGTGATGAAAATTTCCTCGCGATGGTAATTAAATAAAAAAATTAAATGAACCTAATTTTAACCGCAGGTCTCCACAATTGTGCCTCATATGCATTCATATGGTAATGGCTGTATAGATATTGCAGAAATTAAAATGAGCACAACATTAAAAGAGACTAACTTGTCAGCGAGAAGTGTATCTCTCTAAATAAGTTTTCGTGAGACAGCAATAGAATGAACGGTATTTGGAATCCTATAGAAATCTATTAAAGCATTTTAATTGGGTATACTCTTCTTCTAGAAGATTTATGGATAGATTCAAAAATTTGTATTTTACACGTTTCGAAATGACATCTTGTGGTCACGAAGGCTATTCCTCAACCTGTTTTTGGCAAACTATAATATTTTTCTATTAATAGACTTTCTTCCCAAACCGGGCAAAATTTTGTTTCAGGTTTATAGAAAAACGTGAGAAAATTTCTGCACACGCATTTGCCAGTGTTGCGTGCGCTGCTAACGTTGCGTTCATTGAAAAATAACAACAATTACAACTATATTTATGCGTTGTGTGATAGATAACGTGTTGCAAGCGTTAGAGTTCCGTTCCAGTTAGTCGTTGCGAGTGCATATATATATATATATATATATATTTGAACAAGTATAAAATTGCTCTCTAATCAATAAGGCTTGATTATAACAGTACCTGCATGTGCGCATGTATGTTGTGTGTTTGTACGTACTATGTATATATATGACTAAGTTTGCCGTTTATTAGCTCACTACTGTTTTTTGCTTTCGCAATTGAAAGAAATTTCATTTTAGTCACATCAATTTTGTATCTCCATAATCTCGAGTTAAAAAGCGACAAACGATTCAACAAGTTTTCCTTGGTTTTGCTTTCCATGCACATTGCATTGCATTGCATTGAAACATTGGAAAAATTGCTTGTTTTTTCTTCTTATATCCAATAAGAGGAATAAGAAAACTGGTTTCGATCATTTTATTAATCTTCACTTCATTCAATACACTGGCTCTGCACGTTGGCTGCTGAAATTACTGATAATTGCAGGAAATAGTTTAAGAAACTCTTTTACAACATAGCGTTTAAATTTTCTTTCATTAATTGAAAAAGAAAGAAAAACAAAGTTGAAAATTATTTTTTATACACTTGAACGGTTTTAACGAACACTTGTTAAGGCAGGCTATGATTGTTTATTGTATCTCATTTGCAATCTTTTGATGGACAGCATAATTGGTCCAAACTAATGTGTCTCGTCTCACTCTCATCACAATCATTTCTCTTCCATATCGTCTGAAAATCAAGGAAATGAATCATCACAATATATATATATATATATATATACCATTTACTCATTTATTTCCAATTTTCGTAAAGTCTTTTGAACTTTACTTCAATTACATGATATCTAAATATCTAAACATTCAATGCCTCACTTTCAAGTAAGCCTTTTTTCATATTACACTACACACAGTATCTGCACTTATTTGTTCGGGGAGGTCATCGCTTCATCTACTTGTACACCGCAGTTTACAATGCCGAAAAACTTCCCGAATTGCATTCATAACCTGTCAAATATTACGTCATTTTAGATCTTCTGCATAATATATGAAAGTAGCCATACTTAAGCATCCATGAAATAAGATGTACAAGCCGAAATTTATTTCCACTAATTGCTTATAGTGCCTAAAAGGTGCTTAGGTTCCTGAAGTTTCACACATGCAGCTACACGTAATCTCGCCTTATGTTGCTATCAACTATCGGTTGCTATCTCCCCATCTTTTCTGTTTTATGAAAGGGAAGCTTTTAACATTAAAAAATAGAAATTGGACTACACGCAGCCTAGGACGACCCCTTTTCTAATAATCGTCTTTATAGTAAACCAAATTTGAATTTTATTGCCCCTTCCCCGGAGAGAGAAAAAATCTATACGCAAATGAGTCTTTAATCACTTTTGGCAGGAGAATGGACTGCGATTCTAATCAACTCTAAGAATTAAAAATAAAAAACGAAACATTTGAGGGTTCAGTTTGTTGTTCTCTCAATAAAATCGAGCAAAACGTCTTATGATTTCATACCGTTTTCCTTTACGGATCTATTAGTTTCCATCCTTTTGAATAGTTTATGCAATTTTTTCAGAAGTACTTACGAATATTTTTAGAAAATTTTTCGAAATTTTCGCTTACGAACTACGACTGTACGTTTGCTTGTAACATTCCTCGGCGATTTCTTTAAGGTACACATGCTCACGATCGATCTACGATTCATAGCCGACTTTCTTTCTTTTCTTCTTTTGTATTGAGTGTTTTTGGACGGACGTAGAAAAAATAAACGTCAACGACTACGTACCAGATTTTTGAAAGTTTTTCTTTTCTAGTATGCACTTGATCAAGAAGGGACTAACTATGGGAAAAACTATGGCCTAACGTGGAATTTTCGGAATATAGTATGCGCTTGTTCGGAGACCGTCTACGGTCTAACATTAAATGCTAAGAGTGTATTATGAATGAAAAATTCTATTCTTGGCGTAAGTTTTTACCGATATGAAGCGGACTTACCGGCGGACGAACCCTTAGATCACTATAAGCAGAGCCTTGGCCAAGGAACACAGTTGACAACTGTACTCTTTCCTTCATAGCAATTCGAAACTGTGGCTATCGGAGAATTATCCAACTACTTACTTATAACTTTCTTATAGCTATCTTTTAATTGCCTTCTTCTCGAGATATGTTCCTTTGGCGCATTTAATGCTTGTAGAACAAAGTAGAGATGCTTCTTGCCTTTTAAACCCATACTTTCCATGTTAAGGTTATTTGAGTGGGTGTACTAGTACTCGTTCTTATTTGTGCAGCGAAAACCAAAGGCACCATGTTTATGTTCCCTTGTTAAAATTTCCGGACAAACATGTAAGTGGGAAGGTTTGATTTTTGTGAGAGACAGGCAAACAAATAAATCATTGCACGAACAAGTCATAATAGAAAATAAATCAACACATGATGTCTTAGATATATATATATATATATATATGTATAGATTCGCTTCAAAGCATAAATCCCTTCCTTTTTCTTTTGTCTTAATCAATAAGCGCAGTGTAAGGAGCAATGAGCTTACAAAACTTTAGAGATAAGCTTATGTAGAACATTAGTGTACCATGTAATCGAGTTAGAATGTTTGCGGTGCAATTAATATAAGACACCCTGCCTCCTGGTTTCGCTGTAGAATGACTATTTGTGTGGCTTTATGGTCTTCCATCTGTTTACAAACCTGAAACCTTTTATTTCTAAGATCGAAAACATTTGTTCGACATGTTCTTACCATATGTAATACGTTGTTGTGGTTTGACGCGCACACTTTCTAAGCGGCTCTCAACCATTGATACCGAGTATTCAAGTCACTTAAGATTAAAGATAAGCTCTTTTGTACAGTTAACTGTTTCCATTAATATTGCCTCGTTTTCGCGTACTCATCGTCACACTTGACAATGTTTTCAACGTACGAATACGAATCGATGAATAAGTAATAAATGATAAAGACCAAATTTAAAAAATAAAAAAAAAAAATACATTTGCATGTAAACATTTTTTAGTTGAAAGCAAAACATTTTGCAGATGAAAGCAAAAAGCACTTGTTTACATAAATTCGCACGACGGTATTTCTATGTTTATAGGCCATAGCGAAACACAATAGTTTGCATTCGCTTTTATCTCTCTTTTTATACCCTACACCATTTGTGGTGCGGTGGGTGTATTAACTTAGTGAGGTCGTATGTAACATGCACTAGGGCTTAGGATCGATCCACCTTTTATTATACCGATCGATACAGAATCATTATCTAAATTGATTTAAGCCTGTCTGTCCGTCTGATGCCTGTCCATGTAAATTTGTGTTCCATTTTTGAGATATTTTGAAGAAATTTGGTACAGTGAGGTGTTTTGACCCAGAGTCGAAAGCTATTAAAAATGTTTCGAATCGGCCCACTTTTTCGACTACTCGCCGTATAACGTCGCATTCTGAAAAGTCGTCGTATCGAATAATTATTTAATTTTCAAAATTTCTCGGCAAAAGTGCCTAATAGTAGTATTTCGGCATTGTAAATTGGTATGAAAACTTTGGACCGGCTAGGGAAATTTTGGTACCATCTCTCATATAGTGAAGGGATAAGTTTCAATGTTTCGCGATGAAAATTATATCATAACAGTAATTTAATATAAAAAAATGAACTGTGCGAAATTTGGACCATTTCAGCCTACTTTTTGGATCCTACCCTAATCACGATTTTCCAGAAAATTGATCTTTTCTAGAGCAGAGAAGTGTAAGTTTTAACACGTTATGATAAGAATGGACTCATAGTGTTACCGTAATTGCATACAAAAATAAGATCTACAAAGTTTGGCCCGCCTGCGCCTATTTTAGGATCCTGTCCTATGTAACGATTAAACATGCACTACGTTAGGTTGTGTCTTGGACCCACCTCCCCAGAACTATGCACATGAAAAATATGTCTATATATGTAAAGAAAATATAATTTTGATGTTCTATAATAAAACTAAGGATTGTATTAGACAATGAGGTGTAGGGCATTTTTAGGTCGGCCTTGCTCGACTATATGTTCATTCTTGTTTTGCTATTAAGATTCTGTGTTCATTATTTTATTTATTTGAGTGAGCTACTCACCTCGTTCTCATTCGCGGAAATGTCTGTATGTTTATTGTCAATTGTCAGTTGGTTTCGGCAATGAGTGTGCGCTCATATTTTAGAAATAATTTCAAAATATCTCTGGTCATAAGCGACCAAAAACTTGTTGTTATGTTTATACCTAATAACCACTAGTCGTACAGGATGCATAAAGCATTGTCCGGACTTATGCAACGTCCAAATTCAGACCTCAGATTCACCCATCTTTCATTATACCAATCGATTCGCAATAATCTTCAAGATTGGTTTAAGTTTATCCGTTAGCCCGTCTGACGTTCCACTTTTTTAATATTCAACGAAATTATATACTATGATATCTTCTGGCCGAAAGACGAAGCCAATCGGAAATTCCCACCATTGCCCATATGACGCTATTGAAATAGACTTCATGTGAAAAAATTGGTAATTGCCCAAATTTCCCGACGGAAAGCACCGAACAATACCATTTCGGCTTATTATGTTGATGTGAAAAATTCCAAATTGATGGCTAGCGAATTGCGTAGGATCCTGTAGAAATTTTGATTTTTGTGTGAAACGCGAGTGTTTGACTGAAACTCCAATTTTTGACAAAAAAAAAAAAAAGTTGGACTTTGATTTAATAAAAAAATTTTTGTAAATTTGTCGCAAATACTTTGCTTATTTCCTTTTGAAATATTATTTTCAAGCAATTGTAAAATGAATCGAACGAAAAAGATGGAAATTGTTGTAGTTGTGTCCGCTTTCTATTTTAAATAATTGTGTCTCGAGGAAAGTAGGTAATTAATTTATTATTCCCAAGATCACGGAACACCTCTCGCATTTCAAACGTTCCCCCTCTTGCTCTCTCTCTCCACAATGATTTTATGGCACCCGTTTGCTACATATCTCGAAGACAGACTCGCGCGTTTAATGCTTTACGAAAACAGCAGGAAAATGTACACTTCAGCAGTGCGATGTATAATCAACAACAAATCGTTATCCAAAACAGTTAATTTCTTAACATAAATGGTTAATGCTATCGAATCGCTCTCAGTAGTATCGTAGATTGTAGTATGCCTTGTCTTGTCTGTAGTACGATGTAAACAACTCGAGGACACTCGAAAAGAAAATCTTAAGCAAGATTTCAATACCAAACGGGAAAGATTTGGAAGCAACACATTATATAGAAAGGGATTCATGTGCCCGGAAATTTTTTATACACCATTTTTCATACACCACCGCCGGCTTATTACATTTGTTTGTTTGCACTAAATCTAAGAAATCTCGTCAGATCGCCAGACATCAAAATGATTGCGAGGCTCGTGCAAATGTTATATAATCCTTTGGCTTCACAAAAATGAACAAATAATACACTAATCCAAATAATCTTAAAAATATATATATTAAAAATATATTCTTGATTACTGTGACATCACATTTTATTTCATTTTCAGTTATGACTTGTGCACCCAACAATTTATTTGTTTGTTGATTTGAGAAAGTCAAATAAATGAAATTCTCCTATAAATACGCGGATGATAAACAAAAAATTTTAACAAGAGAACATAGCTGGTGAACAACCCTACCATTTGATTTTCTCTGCACAAATAAGAACTAGAAATAAGAACTAGTACAAGTACTCTAACTCAAATAACCTTAACATGGATATTATGGGTTTAAAAGGCAAGAAGTATCTCTACGTTGCTCTACAGGCATTAAATGCGCCAAAGGAACATATCTCGAGAAGACGGCCATTAAAAAATAGCTATAAGAAGGTTATAGTCGCCTTTGGGTAATTGGGAAAGAGTACAGTTGTTAACTGTGTTCCTTGGCCAAGGCTCTCCTTATAGTGATCTAATTGTTCGTTCGCTGGCACGTCCGCTTCATATCGGTAAGAACTTACGCCAAGAATAGGATTTTTCATTCATCATTTTCATTAGTACATCACGTTCGGCCGCAGTCCTTCCCTGAACAAACGCACACCATAAAAGGAAAACTTTAAAAGATCAGGTACGTAATCGGCATGAGGATAATCAAAATTTGTCGTTTATTTTTTCATAATTAAATTTTGTTAAACTATTAAAAATTTCCTTGTTTTCTCCGAAGGCTCTCAATGCAGAAAAAAGAGAAAACTTTTACTTCGTTTCCAGCAAGTCTCGCGTATATGGTGTGACTTTTGAAAGCATTCATTGCGTACGAAAATATTGTGTAGACTACGATTGAAGTTCGCCAAAATATTCATCTGATTCTTGTCCAAGTGCTTCAAAAAATATTCATACAATCCAGCGGGCACGGCATCAAGCGAAGTATAGATGTGAGCCTGCATCCAATACGGCGGCTTGTTACGAATCGGTACGAATAACTATTCGTTAATTCGGAAACGTTGAAATCGTGGATTTTCTCAGAATTGCTAATCAAGCACGTAACGAGATATTGAGAGAACTCTGCTAAAACCATCGGCATGCATACAATTCGCTGGTGATAAAACGAAAATGATCAGATCGCGGCTAACAATTGCTGTTAATAAAACGTATGTTTCCTCAGTGACTACCTGGTGGCTATCAAAGATGGAACGTAGTTTCATGACATAACCCGTACGACACTCCGAAACCGTAAAAGCGGCTCAAGCGCAACGCATTTTTCGAATGAAACGAAGAGGTCGCAGATAAACGCAAAATGGAACCTTTACAAAGATCGTAATCAGCTTCGCAGATATAACCCGATTCTAAAGCCACCGTATAGACGAGCAAGAACAAAAGTTCCCCCGACGATTGATGGCAATCGATAGAACTGAGAACATATTGCAAATGTAACGGAGCACATTCACTTGTCGTGTCCAATACTAGTAGACAATCGAGATCTGCGATTTCTGTCGGGTCCATTTCAAGTTTTTGTTCTTGTTGTTGTTGTTGCTGCTTTTGATTAACATTGGAATTATCCTTTGGCGACGTTGGGTTATTGAGCAGAACTAATTCATTTGCAGCAGGCGATGTCTCGTTTTCACTTTGGTCGCTTTTGTGGCGAACTCCTGGCGAATTATTCGACATTTTAAGTTTATAGAGTAAACTAAAAATTTTCTTTTTAAGATCAATTTTTGAAAATAAATTTCGTAAAGTTTTTATGAAATTTTTAATTTGAAGAAATCTTTTCATTTTTATTTATGCCCTTTCATCGAAATTTGCGACGTTTCGATGAAAAATAAAATCGAAATTCAGGCTGACAACTATATGCCGTGCTGCATGTATACTCAATGCCCAAAGCTAGGCTCGTTTAATTTAATATGTTGTTAAAATACTGCAAATGCATACATTACCAGTTGGAACTGTCACCACAGGTGACAATTGCTCTATCGCAAAAAAAAGAAAAGAATTCTTTTTTTCCTTCAACTATTCTGCAGAATATTTTTGACTGGACATATAAGCCGTCCTTCAAACAATTGAGAAAAATAACTAAAAAATCTGCATTTGTCTTGATAGATGCCCTTGATGTCTCCGATCTCAAAACAGTATATAAGATATTTCTAGTATTCATTTCTATTCAATTGATGAGATGCCAGTTGGTCAATCGACGTTTCTTTACACTCACCTGGCAGGTGGCCTAAAAGGTACTCAAAGCAACTTGTAATCCAATGGATCTTGTAAGTTATTGATAAGTCAGTGTAAGACGAAGCAACGCCTATTATTGAACCGAAGTTTTAAATAGTCTCGATGAGCATCTGTGCCATACGTATGTCTATTTCAATTTTTACAGCGTTAACAATTCCATGCTAAGTCGGCTGTGTTTCTTGCATCGTCCAAGAATATGTATACCTTAATGCGTCTGCCTGGGACAACTGGCTACAGACAAACCCAAAGACTAACTTAATTTACCATTTCCTTCTACTTCATCAAGGAACTTCAAAAATAAAACAAAACTTTTCGAAAATTTTCTAAGAAAAATTTTTTCAACTTAAATAAAATTTTTGAAAGGTGATAGTAGAGGGGGACTAACTCCCTTTTGTTATGGATATGCTTGGGATTGCCAAGATTTGAGGTTAAAAACTGAATCGTGCATAAAGTAGTAAGATTTCTTCAAACTATTAACAAGAAATATTAGTTGAACGTTGTGCATTGTTTGCTTGAAGGCGTTCGTCCCAATTATGGGTGATTTAGAACGTTTGCGGCACAGTTTTCTTGTTAGAGTGTTTCAGAAAAAAATCCACTCATGCCATTCGAAAGCCTGTCCAACTCAGACCCTTCTGATGATTGGCTAGTCTTGAGCCTCAACACGTAGCTTTGATATGATTGCAGGAAAAAGCTTTAGTCGAAAAATCCACATTTTTCTTATTTATTTATTACCATTGGCGCTTTATGGTCAAAAAACATATTAAACTTAAGCATATTAACGTTTTGTTTTATATATAGCAACTCTGGATCCGTCTAATAACACTTATAGCACCATTGTTTTGCTAGCAGCTCTAATCGGTAACATTCAGTACCTAGAAGTTTTAAGAACCACTAGTCGAGGTCCAAAGTCAACAATGGATACAATAAAATTACATCAAGGCTCCCATTGTAATGTTCGATGAGTCTTTTTTGCACACGGGTGTAGAATAGGAAGATGATTGTAGTTCATTGTGTAGATGGTTCCACGAGTGAGCAACCGTGATCAGAAATGATTTCCGAGAGATCGATCTTCTTATTAAGAGAATGAATATTTGTGGCAAAAGAAACGTCGGCCTGTATCATTAACTACGAGAATTACGAACATGAATTTGCAAAGATGATAGTTACCTAAGAAAAAAAATTGCTCTCCTTGGATCGGGGGCTGTTTGGGAATTTGGAGTGTTATACTACTTTTAATGACCAAATTTTAGATCGATATCTGATTTGTTGAGAATATATTATTGATAATAACATCTTCCAGTTTTGAAAAATCTTTCAATTTTTCATAATACAAGAGCAGTAAGAATAATACTTACCGATCGGGCTTACTTAAGCTCGTAAGTTTCGATCATATTCTATCCTTGTCTCTCAGTTTCTTTCTGATCATCACGGTATTTATGTGGCGATCAATTTCATTAAAAACTATATAAAAGGGACGTTACAATGTATTGCTTGACGTGATAAGCATAATGACAAAACCAAAAAGCCTAGTTGCAGTATAATATGAATAAAAAGACTCCGACTTTAGCAGGGTATTGATTTCACTACAAAGCAAATCGAAATCGTGACATCTTTGAGTAGATGTAAGACTAATATGAGTAAACAAACTCGTAATATTTTAAAATTCGATATTGTCGCCATTGTATCGTTGTATCATATGCAAGTGTAGCCACATTTCGAAAGAAATTATAATGCAAAGCATTGAATATTAATAGCATTGAACCGCAATAAAATAAATTTGAATCATATTGTATATCGATACATGCCTTGTATTTCTACTATAAAGAAGATAAGATAAAATTGCTGTCAACGCTGCTTTATATGAATTGGCAACATTTTAAGAAAATTGCTATTCATTGTAAGTTATGTGTGTGTGTGTGTGTGTGTGTGTATACTTAGAAGCAAGACAGTTTTAGATGCTTTAACCAAGCAATGAAAACATGTGTCAAATTTGATAATAATTTATATCTTATACAAGTAACAACATTGTACCAAGGCAAGGACGATCATTGAATGCCCTACAACACATTGTCTAACATGATTATTACCTTTGCGTGAAATTATTATTATGGGTCAATTTTCATCGCCACATATTAAAATTTAGACTTTTCTCCTCTACAAAGGATCAACATTCGTGCAAATCCTTACCGAGGTGGCCCAAGATTGGTACAGTTATTTTCTTTTTTTTATGTTAAATTACTATTGTGGTATAATTTTCATCTGGAAGCATTGAAAATTATATCCTTTTGTCATATGAACTTTAGTTTTCGTTATAGGAGATGGAGTCCAAAAATTGCCCCAGTCAGTCCAAAGCTGACATACCAATTTAGAATGCCGAAATATATTACTACTCAGTCACTTTTGTCGAGATATTTTGACAATTGTAATTTTTTTTTTCAATAGGGCGCTATATGGGATTCGGTCGAAAGAGATGACCGATTCGAACCATTTTCAATGGCGTTCGTCCTTCGGCCAAAGTACGTGTGTGTATCAAATTTCATCAAAATATCTCAAAAATTGCGGCCTGCTGCTTGAACACAAAAATGCGTGGACAGACAGACAGACGGACAGACGGGCTTAGATCAATTTAGAATATAATTCTGAATCGACCAGTATAAATATGTAAGCTCTTCTGGGTGTTACATACGTCCACACTACTTAACATACCCTTTAGCGCAAGTGGTGTAGGGTATGATTAGAATTATTATGGAAAAGCTTGCTTGTCATGGGGAACACTTATGCAAAGAGGAGCGCACAGTAAATTTATATATCGTACAACTACTCATTACCAATTTTCTTCATAAAATTTATTATTATGACAAGCCTTATATAAGGGAAGTTCTGAAAGGTCGATCTATGTAGCCTAAGCTTAAGTCATATAGATTTATATATCAATTGATTATTCCCTACCAACTTTTATCGTGAAATACTGGAAATTGGAACTTACTTCTTTACAAAGGCTTACTTATCGTGAAGGAAGGGCCCGAAATGTAGTCTGAACTTAGCGAACTAAAATTTATTTATCAGACAACTGTTCTTTCTACCAATTTTCAACATAACATACTAAAATTTAGACTTTGTTGTTGCTTTCTCAAGACTTATTTTTTGTAACATATCAGGGGACTGGAAAATTGCTTCCATTCAAGCACAATTTATCACGTTTATCAATATTTTTCAATTCTTGAAAATGGTAAAGTTTTTTTCATAAGCAGAATTTATATGAGGAGTCGTCGTAAACATGATCTGAGTCAATCCATTTCCAATAGCATTGATTCTTGGATCAAAACCTCTGTAATATCTGTAATATAGGGGACTTATGTTGTCTTCTCTTTGTGGAATGAGACTCTTTGTCCTTCTGCTTTTTGTCGGTTCACAGGCAAAATTCATTAAGCACATAGGCATTTTTAACCGTTTAATGAATTTCACTTGATTACCGATGCTATATTCAACAGATTCGCCTATCATAATTATGAATTATTTGATACCAAGTTCAATTGTACGTAACTTCCAATATTGAGTTAACGACTTTTAATATCGAATAACTTGCAATGTCGTTTGCTAACGAATATCTTCTTTTCAATATCGAATCGAGTCAAATTTCATACTTTTTCACCGTCATACCAAAATTTATAAATGTTTGCTCGAAACTTGGACGCTCTGGGTTGAATAGAAATATACATAAATGGGCATCAGACAGGCAGGCGGATAAACAGACAAAAATGCCTAAATCGATTCAGAAAATGATTGTGCAATTCACAATCATATTATGAAAGGAAGTCTATTTGAATTCCCTCTGGACGTTGCATACATATACACAAACTTTATAATAGGTTTCATTTCATTAACTTTAAATAGTTACTCTATGACTGGCCTGAAGAAGAATTTATCTATTATCACTTCCTTTCGATCATTCATTAAGTGATTTACCGAAGTATGCGTTCACTACCACAAACACTTTTCATATTGTACATACGTAGGTGTAAACGTAGAAAAACCGCACACGTGGCATAAATGTTACAAAAAAAAAAAAAAAAAAAAAAAAAAAAAAAAAAAAAAAAAAAAA
>NW_023998422.1:583761-619881 GCF_014805625.2 Glossina fuscipes | reverse complement strand
ATAAAAAAAAAAAAAAAAAAAAAAAAAAAAAAAAAAAAAAAAAAAAACCAAGCTCTACAAATACTTAATATTTTTATTTTAGTAATAAAAAGAAACTTATTGTTGCTTAAGCTTTTGTTAAATTTTACTATTATTATTATGATGATGCATTTATAAGCCGCTTCAATGCAAATGAACATCAAAACATTAAACTGTAGATAAAGCAGAAAACAATACAAAATTCAAATGAACTGACTGCTGCTTGCATTATACCAAAAAAAGAAAAAAAGAAAAGTGGATTGGAAACGAGAGAAAAAGAGAGAGCGTACGTGGTCGTAAGTACATAAATCAGTAGTGGAATGGCTCCCTTCTGTTTCATTCTTCATCTTCTTCTACTGTTAAATCAGTTACGTCTAGCTACACTTTAAGCCAACTTCTATAGCTGGTTTAGCTTGGTTTAGCTTGGTGTGTTTTGTTTTGGTGATGATGATTATTATTAGTTGAAGTAACCATACAAGTGCAACGACACTAACGCATCTCACATATGCATACATATAATACAGCAAACGTTACTTTTGCATACATATGCATTACGACAAACTAAGTAAAAGGTATGCATTGCTCTGTGGCACACAAGCAGATTGTTTAGCTACTGAGTACAACTTTGGTTTATTGAAATCTTGAGGTTTGTTTTGTTTCCGATTTTTTGTTTTCTTCTTTTTAACTGAAATCGCTCTCTATCTATCTCTCTTTCTCTCTGTCTCTCTGTCTCTCTGCTTCTGCGAAAATTCTATGTTACGCATGCAGGTTTCCCTAAAGAAAAATTTTTGCGTTAATTTTCCTTTATTTTTATTTATATTTTTCTGCTACTTTTTGCTGAGTTGTGGTCAATTTGTGGCAAAAACAATTTACGCTTCACTGCTTCGTATGCCGTACTATTTATTACTGTTGTTCGCATTGCTGTTGTTATTGTTGTTATTGCCAGTAAACATCTAACGCGTGACTTGATTTTACATACATTTATTTATTTTATTTCAATTCTCTCTTCACTGCAACTCATTCTCGACTGTACACATGCAAGTGACCTCAAACGAGTGCAGATGAAACGCATTTCTTTAACCATAACTTGCAGTTGTAATAATTTTTGCAAAATTGTGCAACAATGTATGCAAATAGTTTTTGCAACTCATACGATGATGCGTTTAATGTAAAAGTGGAAAATAAAGCAAAAATGTTTACATCATAGCTTTGCTGTCTAAAAGTTTGATAATAAAGAGAGAGAGAGAGAGAGAGATATTACAAATGCATAAAATGCTGACAATACACAACATCACAATTGTAGCAAAAAGCCAACGAAAACGTATAAATTTCCTTATCGAAGCAATGGAAGCTTGCAAAGATGCTTCGCTTTTGTTTCTAAAAATATTTTAGTTTAACAATTTAATTTAAATTCTAGCTTGCATCATCATCAGCAATGGGAATCTTTTTGAAAAAAGTAAATAAGTAAAACATGAATTCAATTATGTGTAATAACCTTTACATAAACCCAACAACTACTACCGCTTTTTTTTCTACACTACACCACTTGTGGCAAAGACGATTTGAATGAAAATTTTGCTTTAAATACTGAGCGATTGAAAACAGGCACTCAGACAGTTTAACCTACAGTCGAAAGGATCGGGTACATTTCTGAATAACGTAAAATGACATTAGTGCTGCAAGAATTGTCTGGTATATGTCGCTTAGTGTGAGGACGATTTTAGTGATTTTGTCAAATGATTTTACTTGAAAACACAAGTATTTAGGTTTATTCGAAAGTGATCTTTTTTTTTTAATATTTTTGCTTTTTGGGACTTGTACTCATCACCATTATAAATAATTCAAAATGTACCTAAAACGGTACACGTACGGTAAAAATAGCTTATGCTTATAAAGAGTTTGACATGTTGCATGGTAAACGAAATTATCCGTTTTCGACTTTTATCTACGAAGATTGTAAAGAGAACCAAGAGACCGACGAAATTTCTTCTCACATACAAAGTACTTTTTCAAAAACGCAACAGATAAAACATATTTGATTTAAAATATGATTTCATTCAATCAGGTTGTATGGCCGTGCAGGTACCTTCCAAACTGACGTCCGAATCTTCGGTACTGACGTTAAGCCTACTCTCGTATTCGTTAATAGTCACTTCCTACTATGTATTCTATATTCATCCAAATAAGCGACTTTACCCTTCATTTTCTCCGCACCAATATACACACATTTAAAAATATTTTTTTTTTTTTCAAGTAAACGTGTTTGGGTGTATTACGCGTGTCATGCCTCACATGCTCTTTGTTAGTGCATTTATCGGGTATACGTAGACGTTGACCGACAAATGACAATTAATTAAAATTAAAAGAAACAAAAAATAATAAAAAAAAAAAAATTCTTAATAGCATTGAATGCAATTGTGTAAACCTACTAAAATACGCACACATAACGCATATGTGTTCACCCGTTCATATTTGTTTATGCCGTTAAACATTTTCTAAATACATTATCAACGCAATCTGACGTCATTTTTAATGGAAAATTGTTTTCTTATATTTTTAATCACACTACTGCGACTTTTGCTATACATACCATACATACATACCATATGTATGCCAACTGTATCCATCAAACATTTAATGAGAGGAAAACTTTAAAGCGATTTAATCATATTCGGCCTTTTTTGTAAAAACATAAAAAGTCTTGAATCGTTCAACGCATTTCGAACATAATTTTACTTTTTTTGTTATAGAGTTTTTTTTTTTTTTTTTTAAACAGGTTTCTAAAGTTAAAACTTTATCTAGAAACGGAAAAATTTAGTTAATTAAAAATCTTTGTTCCTTATATAGATTAGCTTAAATTTCCTATTCGGTTAATATCAGAGATGCAATATGGAAATTTAGCATTGTTTGTTTATCTCTCTTCATATTCATGCAGTTTATATGTGCTAATCTTACGAAAATCCGACTCCAAAGGGCGTCGCATTTTTGGGTGAGAAGAGTGGGAAGGATGAGAAGAAGTTGCAGCATGGGTTTAACGTGACTTCCTGCCAGTAGGGCTTAACCTCACGGTGGCCCATGCTACGGGGGTTATTAAGGGTAACCCACGCCCCCTGGCGAGTTAGACAATCCCTATAAACTAGGGGCCTAAACAGCACCAGAGACCAGATAGTTATTGCGTATGGCACAATAACCCACTCTGGTCAGTGGGAAGGATGAGAAGAAGGAATCATCAGGAAGCCCACAAAGTATATAAATTCGTGTTCAGCATCAAACCTTAAATTAATTTAGATATGTCCATCTGTCCGCTTGTACATTCGCCTGTTGTTCTACCTGTCCGCATAATATCTTTGATAAACATTCTCCTAATCGTACAATCTTGAAATCTTGACAGCTACATTGAAAGTTCCTCCCAACAAGTTGGTATTGAAAATCAGGTTCATAGACACGCCTACAGTTCAACATAATATGAGTACAACTCTGTTTCCATCCCGTTGTGTGCTGATTACTAATAAAGCAAAACAAATGCATTAATTAAAATTTGCACATACATGGTATGAGTAGTCCTACAGCACCTATGTCAAGTAGAAAACGTCAGCCACGCCTAACCAATATTATAGAATATTGAAATTTCATTCTTTTCTCAAAACAGAAAAAAAGTTGTGAAACTCAAATTGTGAAACTTTTGGGAAGTGTTTGCCAATTTGTCTGCCCATCGCTCGTTAATTGTTGCGGTAAACGTAGTCCTGCCTCAAATCTAGCAAAACCATTGGAAGTTATTGCATGCAAGTTGTTATTGAAAATGAAGAAAATCGTTAAAAGGCACGCCCACAATATATTACAAATTGAAAACATTTCGGCTTTCCGGGTTTGGTCCCCTACGATAAAAATATATTCCGTATATTCTGTAATAATGACGAAAGTCAGTCACGCGCACCTAATATTATGATGTATGGGAATTTCGTTTTTTCCAGTTTCCCCTTTACCCATTTTCAAAGACGGCGATGTATAAAAGATTCGGATATAAAAGATCACAGCTGAATATAATTTTCTTATTTGTTCTTTCGTACAATGTTTAGTTTTATTTATTTTTTTTTTTTTGGGTAACCTTTCGACTTGCACCATGTTCCTACCATATACATGAAACATGAAACATGATCTTGAAGCACGACTCACGATCGACAGGAAAAATAATGCTTCTCGCTTCTGAGGTGATACATAATTCGACGTATTTAGCTCTTCGGCGTAAAGCCCCAAAAAAATACTAGAGAAAGCATTTGATTGCGCACACACACACTCTCTGTAATGACAGTCTTTCGAAAAATTGAGCGATAAGCTTGAATGGAATTAGTAGAATTTCCGTCCGTCGGTCTGCAGTCGAAAGGGTTTTTAAATGTATATTAACATATATATTTGACCATATATATATAACATTGTAGCTCAATTAGAGTTAATTAAGAATTGAGCGGTAAATTTTTAAGCTACTTGGAGTCTTCATTTAAGATTCTCATGACCTGGAACCTATTTTTAAAAATGAAATAAAATTACTAGCAAAAAAAAATAAAAAAAAAATGAAATGTAAATTTCCAAGTATTTCTCAGCTAAAACATGAAATGTGAAATGTATTTCTATTTTAGAAGCGAAAATTGAAGAAACTTTGTTTTGAAAGCAGAAATGCAACGGTTTCACTTCATGGCCAACAAGAATTTCGAAATAAAAACAACTTAAAAAATATGTATAAAAAAAAAAAAATAAATAAAATAAACTAAAAGAGAGAATAACGAAAAATTTCGTATGTTTTGGTTTTTTAATGTTAAGAATAAGGATAAATATTTACGAATGTGTATTAAACACACAAAAAACTGACCGCTTTTGCTGTCTATATATATAAAAAGGTATACAAATAAACGTATATATTATATATATAAATATATATATATATATGCAATTGAGTAAATAATGAAATGTATACAATGGATTTGTTGCTGGTCAGTGTTTTTATATATACATATATATATATATATATATATATATCTATATATACATATATATATTTAGTTATGCATAGAGAGGCAACAGTTAAAAAGGCCTACAGCGACGACAAGAGGAGGAGGCAAAGTAAATAAGAAAAACGTTAAAAACACGTATGCATATGGCGTATAGTGTTTTTGTATAGTGTATGTGCATGTAATGGCCAAAAGGCAGAAAACAAAGTAAACCATGAAAAGCAGGAATTGAAAATATAGCGATACACAGAGCGCAAAAACTAATGAGACATAATAATACAAACAGCACTTATTTAATACATGTGCACCAATAAGCGGCAACTTTAGCAGAGACGTAGTTTTCCGCCACAATTTTCGAAAAAAAGACACAACTGTGTTCATTCGCATAAGAACGATGAGACTGGATGTCAATTTATCGTTTTAAAATATATGAAGATATTGAGCTGGTGATGGCCGATTTACAAAGATTCGATATATGAAAAGGTATTTGGGTTTAGAAAGCTTTGACTTGAAGTTTACAAGGGCGAAATAAAGCCTCATTTCTATATGAAGCAACGTAATCAAGTCAAAGCATACAGTTTAGTGAATTCATTTTCTAAACATTTATGAATCAGAAGAAAATTGCATAGACGAGAACAGAGAAGTTTTTTAACTTCATCCTCTGTCGCCGATTTCAAATTGCGTAAGTTCAATTTTAGCTTCGACCTAAAGCGAAATTATGCATCCAACCTCGTACATACAAAATTTATCTCTCAAGAGAGAAGATAGCAAATGCTAAGATAGAAAGGGAGAGAGAGAGAGAGAGACAGAGAGTAAGAGAGAAAAAGAAAGAGGGAGAGAGAGAGAAAAAGAGAATCATAAATTTACACGAACACATTTATAAAAGGTGAACATGTTTCTATACGTGTAGAGATGCATTTGTATTCGCCGATGACTTCAGTTATTGTATCTGTGAAATTAGACTATGAAGTCATACTATGTCGTTGTTGATTTCATCGTCAATATTTTATTCTTTTTTTTTAGACATTTTTTTTTTTCTTTTTTTTTTTTTGCTACCCTGTATGTTTGTACTTTCGTTTAATGTTTAATCAATGCCAGAATACATTGTCTAGCCTTTGCGGTTGCGACTATTAGCAAATTTAAATATGTTATTAAGCCAGAGCTTAAAAAATATTTTAAAAAACTATATTCATACAATTTTTTTTGAATTGTTTACCTTTTTTTTTCTCTTGTAAGATGTTATTTTCCTTTTAGCGTTTACTTCTTTCTATCAAATAATTAAAGCTGAAAAGATACCGCTTTTTTCGTAAAGAAAACTGGCTTGACTGGTTTATGTATAAACATATACATATATATATATATATATATATATGTATATTAAAATTTAAAATTTTTTAATTTACTTAAAATTTTTCTTATTGTTTATCATACTTTTCGTTGGGCTTTTCTTTAATGTTATTTTCTGTTTATTAATTTTCACTTCTCGAAGTGTTGAACAAGAATGTTACCGAAAAACCTATACATAAATATGTTTTCATTAAATTTCTATTAATTTTCTTTTATCTGTATATAAAAAGCAAAAAAAAAAAAGAAAACAAAACACCAAAGGATCAATTAAAATAAATTTATGCCATTTTTTTGTTTTAATTTCTGCTTTAATTTTTTTTGTTTTTATTCTTTTTTTGTAATAACTCATATATGTAAATGCACAGCAATCTATTTGCATATATAGATATATTTTCTCTTTTATTTTTACAAAAAAAAAAAAAAAAAAAAAATTAAACACGGTGCTGCTGTTCCTTACGGTACGCAAGCCAAACTAACTTTTCACTACAACAATGAGAGATGCAAACGCCACGAAAATTCGCTCGTAACTGATTTAATGAAATATTCCAACAGCTCGATTTGCCGCTCACTAAAGCAACTTGAAATACAGTGAATGACTCTTCACTAGATACATGTACTAGTGGATATACATTTACAAGGGCTCTTAGTATAGTGCTCTCTTGCAATTGATGATGACTTGGTTTACCCTAAAAATCTAATTGGAAATTATGTTCGTATTTGTATCAGTTTTCATACTTCGATTTCCGGAAGTCTGTCTACATCGTTCTGTTGGTTGTTACTCATCATCAAGATGAATATTGTTTTTTTTTTCTTTTTTTTTTTGTTATAAGCGATTCTTGATTAGAAGTATATTAATTCTTTGGCTTTGTGCGTAACGCCATAAAAATAATCCCGTTTTAGTTATTTTTCCATTTCTTGATTGTTGGTTCTTTTTTAAAGGCACGAAACCCGAACTCTAATTCCTTCTACAGTTCCAAACTAATTTGCAAGCATCCTGTTAAAATATGCATTTTCTTTCCCACTTCAGCCCTACTCGCCTATTTACTTTCCGTTATTTAATAACCCACTTAACAAATTTTGACATGTAGGACTTAACATCGTAGGTCCATCTATAGGCGAAAGGTTGAAAAACCTTTGAAGGAAGAGAAAATTTCTACATTTTGTTGTTCACCGCTTAAGATCTATGTAGGAAATCGATTTGATATCAATGTTTAGTCGAACTACAGGCATAGATGATATGAAAATAATTTCCATCAATTTGTAATGAGTGGTAAAGAGAGATCAACAACTACAATAATATTAAGAAATATCGTATTAAAGTTCTAGAAATTGAATTTTTTATATCCTTCGCATTCTTTACTTTAGTTTCCTTTAAGTTAAATATTTCTTAGTAGACGTTTGACTAACGGAGATCTTTATACCGCATATAAAGTTCGTTGTTAGCCGCACGTACATTAACTAAAGTTGAACGCAGTCTCGCACTCTGCACTCTCGCTCTTTCGCTCTTTTTCGTAGTAATTATACAAAACATAGATTTTGCATTTTTCTGTCTCTCCGTCTTTCTCTCATATATATAACTTATTGTATTTCTCCTTCAGATTCGGTACAGTTCTAATGTTTCTTGTTATTTTTGTATGTTTACATTTTATTTGCTTGTTTCTGGATTTGCTTGCGCAAAGTGGTTAATTTTTTTGCAATAAAAGATTTTTAATAGGGCATTTTTTCCGTATTTGTGGGGATTGCGCGCTAAACAAACTTGCCGTTGATGTAGATTGCAATGCTGGACACAAACCGGGACTAACTTTGAACGCAATGGTCAGCTCTGTCAGTAACATTTGTTAATTCATTTTGTATCATTCTCGTTAAAAAAAAAAACAAAAACCTGCAGGGTATTCACGTTTTTGATAGCTAGCTTCCAAGTGCCAAGTCTATATTTGATAAGCGTTTTTATTTCATTCACGTAAGACTTTCGCATAATTTTCAATGCTATCATTCTGTTTATATATATTTGTGATTATCGAAATGCAAAAATAACAATTCGAACAACAGAACGAACAAAGTTGCTAAAGTTTGTATAACAAGTATGATCTATTTACCGACGGCTTTGCGTAGAATTTAACGTTGAATTTGCCGACGGCTTTTCAAATTAGAATAGAGGTTCACCGATGGCTCTGCAAATAGCAGAGAATTTAGCTACTGCTTTGTTTAATTTGATAATAAAAAAAAAATTAGAGCG
Organism: Glossina fuscipes; assembly: GCF_014805625.2. Classification (NCBI taxonomy): domain Eukaryota; kingdom Metazoa; phylum Arthropoda; class Insecta; order Diptera; family Glossinidae; genus Glossina; species Glossina fuscipes. The sequence continues at coordinate 611,277 of NW_023998422.1, read as the reverse complement.
GTCTACTACTAGGCTAACTTGTAAAATTAAATAATTTTAGTTCGCGTATTTTCCAAAACACTAAACATCTAGGTTGCGTTCCGTTTCACGCTTAATTTATAAACAACCATTTGGTTCCGACTCGTTTCACGCTTAATTTATAAACCTACCATTTGGTTGCATAATACCATACTCAGATGTATTCCCAAGAAAAAATATTAAATTATTTAGGAAGAGATGTAAAAAAAAATTTTTTTTTTGAATAAACGTAATTATTAAAATCAAGTATTATATTGTTTTTGAAAACTTTGAGTTTAAAATTAAACGTTCATACTGTAGTTCTCCAGTTCCCAGATTCCTTCATCTTTATGTCACTTATATGGCAGTAGAGACACGACGGTTGGATTCGACCACGGATCAGTCGAATCTAAATGACTCATGTCACTTTAAAGGCCTAGGTTAGATTTTGGTTACTTTATGGGCTGAGCATTCGCGAAATAAATTAGACGGTTGCGGCATGTATTTATACGGTGTTGTGATAGAAGAGCAAAACCGACCAAATCAACGAAAAAAAGAATCGGAAGGGCGGAGGTACAGCTCTCACATTACCAGCCGGGGTCCTTAAAAATGAGTGCACTCCGCCATTGATGCCACCTCCCAACCAGGATGGAGGCAACAGGTTTGCTTCATTTATTATGGGGCTGCGGAAGTTGCTGCTTATACCACTGTCAGTCATTATACCATTTACCACTCTTTACTTTTATTACTTATTTTTATTATTATTTATTATGAATTTTTGCTTTGAAATTTTTAATATATCTCTTAGATTTGCATACGTTTAATAGGCAATCAGCAATAAATATTTTACTTGATGTAATTTTTCATATGCGAATATGCGCGTTAATGAAATATCTTTTCTCAAGATTTCCCTGAATATCAGCAACGTCCACGATATGTCAACTTGGGGCTGTTTAGTAGAATTCTTTTACATTTTTCAATCGGTCTTCAATTACGTCTGTGGATGGTCAACTTTTTATCCAAGGATGTACATGTAATTTGCACAGACAGAGTTAAAACATCCCCGTACTCCTCAATCTCTATACGGCTAAATTGCATGACCTTCAAGAAGACAAAACTTATATTTTTCAATACGATGACGATTTCTTAATTTTGTCTACTGATTCATCGTTTTCAGTGGCCGGGAATGATCCCTCGACAATTCGAATTGCAAAATATAACAATTGGTTCTTCTTCTTGATAAATTAACAAACAAAGCAACTATTGATGAAATACCATACCATAAATTTGACTAAATGGGTGCATATAGAGATTTAAAAATTTACTGAGAAGGAAATGGCCACTTCTAATGTAAGAATCTTCACCCGCTTGAATAAATACAAATCAGCTTTCAATGAATTAATTAAATTAACGAAGTTAACGTTTATATTATTTCTTACGGCAACAGATGTACGCCTTTGCGTCTTCGCGTACGTTTAGCTCGAAGTCGGAATGTTGATAGGGAATCTCCTATCAAACCTTTCACTTATGTTCCGCTGAACATATTTAAAGGTTTGCAAACTAAACGAGGTTTTAATCTAACGGACAGGAAAGGCTTGCCATATTTTGGACAACGTTTCGTGCCGCCATCCTAATGGCTTTCAACAGTTTTTTTGCTCTAGTTCAGTAAGAAGAATTGTTAAGCTTTTCTTAAAGCACTATTGTTTCTAGTTTAGCTAAATGTGGCATATACTCATCGGTATTACTTTCATTATTTAATAAAGACAAATAATATTATGTAATAGAAGCACATAATCATTATGTTTTATGAGCCGCCCCCATAAAGTAAAATAGTTCTTCCATCAAAATACGCCAACGACCTTGGAAAATAAACTGACCTAATATAGGTTTTTGAATAATAATCTTTATAGAAAGTATTGTAGTCCTTTTTACCTGTATTCACTTATCATCTGTAAAGCATCATTAACCAAGGCTCTAACGTGTCTCTATTACCACCTAAAAATAATTGAAAGATATAAATACGTAGTGCTTTAAAAACGTTCACTACTTACCCCACATAATCGCCATCCCAAAACCAATTTTTCTTTCCCTTTAAAAAACAGAGGTTTTCTGAGTTTAGGTGGTGCTATGGGCGCGTCCTTGAAACGATTTGACCGATTTTCAATACCAACCTACGTGCAAGAACTTTCAATGTTTCTGCCAAATTTGAAGTCGATAGCTTTAGTTTTGCTGTCAGACGGAGAGACGGACATGTTTAAATCGACTTAGGATTTGATTCTTCACAAGCGTATGTATACTTTCTAGGATCTCTGATGCTTCTTTCCGGACGTTACAACCGTTTTGACCAAATGAATATACTCTTTGAATATATTCTTTGGTGATGCGTAAAAAAACAATCTATGTCTGCGTGGTTTTTTCACATACACACGCTTCTGTGTAGATCATAGCGCGCATTCACTTGACATCACAGAAATATGTGTACTTCTGCATTGTATGGGAGCTGGCAACAACAGATCAAGAAACCATTCACAGTATCTTTGGCCACACAATTAGGGAGAATGAGAGAGCGAGCAGCTAAATCTCTGCTAATTAACAGCAGTTACTACTGGCATTGATAACAAAAGCACATAAGTTTGTATTTCGTAGTTTGAAATTTGCACAAAATGTCGCGCCATCTTGTCACGAATTTCCTCTACAATTACTTTGATTATTGATTAAGAAATCGGGCTGATTCATTCTTTTATCTCGACCATTTTATCAGACAAAGAGTTTATGTCACATAATAATGTTAATAAATTGAAAGAATTTACCTCTGGCGCATACCCATATGACTATTCAAGACGATGCACAGTCGGCGAACGAATCGAGTAATGGGAATGACATTCTGTTACTTTCAATTATATATTAAATGAATTTAATTTTTTTTTTTTAATTTAACTTACCATTTCATTTATTTCTTAATCTTTATAAAAAATTAAATGCATATATATATATTTTTTTTTTTTGTAATTTTATTTATTATGTCAATCGAATTTTCAGTTTGGAATTAAATTTGCTTTGTGGTTGTGTTTTGCTTTTTCTTTTTTTTTTGTTCTTGCGTTAAGTATTATTTTTATTATGAAATTGTTTTACGTTGTTGCATGACCACTTAATTTATACGTATTTGGAGTAAATTTTATACTGTTGCTGCGGATTTCGTATCGTTTTCTATTAACAGAGAATACATTTTTTTGTGTACTCTTGTTCTTCTTACTGTTGTTCTTTTTCATTAAATTGGCCGCTTATATGTACGAAATATATCGAATTGATTATAATTTATATGTATATGCATGTGAATGCATATATATATATATATATATATTTATTTATTTAATGACATGTTTTAAATAATTTTGTAAGGGATGAGTATATATTGTGCGAAAGTTGAGAGAGTATTTTTTTTTTTTGTTTTTCTTTTTAATTGATATTAGATACGGAAAATGCTAAACGATAAACGATTCCTAGACTTTTGGTTTTGTTTTTTTTTTTTTTTTTTTTTTTTTTTTTAAAGTAAAATTAATGTATATTTTCTTTTTGTTCTAAATTAAAAATTCAGACTTTCTTTCAAGATATAACCGAGGAATCGTTCACTGTGTTCATTTACTTGTATAACTATGTTATTGTGTTATTAAAGCATTTATTAGGATATATAGCATATGGCTATGAATATAGATTTATAGGTATATAGGTATATATATATTTATATATATATATATATATATATAGATATTTATATGAGAATTGATGAGATTTTGATTTGATTTGAGTTCTACTTATGAGAGAAAATATGTTTTTGTTTTAAAGTTTTAATGATATTTAAGTTATATACGACATAAAAAGCATCATTTCAGCTTAAAATTATATAAATATCTTTTCAATGACACTTATGTTTAATTATTTATTAAGAGAAAAAAGTCTGAAATTGTTTTTATTTATTTATTTTTTTTTTCGTTATCGTTTCAAATTTAACATTCAAATGCATCTTTTTGTTCGTTTGGGTATGTGTGACCGATTTAATTTCATTTGTTATTTTATATTTCTTTTTCAAAACATTATATTAAGACAAAGATTTTCTTGTTGTTATTGCCAAACCATTGTTCATTATTTTTCGTTAATTGTTTTTTTTTTTTATATAAGATTTTGTTAATTTTGAAATTTTTGATTTTCTTTTGTAATAAATTTTTGGTTCTCTTTTCAAGAATTGCCGAAATATTTAATATGTCTTTAATACAAGTTTTCTTGTTTTCCAAATATAACCGTTTAATGAAACTCTATTTTTACTTTAGTATTTCGTTTATATAGTTGCATTTTTTGTTGTTATCCAAACATACTTATTTATATATGAATATTAATAATAATTATAATTTATGTATGTATAATTATGTATAAGAGTATATATATGGCTTAATCCATTGTATTTTGTATTACAAAAAATTGTTCACAACACTACATTTATGTTAAAGAATTTTCTTCTTTTGTTGTATATATATAAATATGTTATTTTTGTAAAACAAATTGTGTATGTAATGTCATAAAATATAACAAAAAAAAAAAAAAAAACAAAAAAAAAAAAGAAATAGAACTATTACAACTAAGGAAAGATCTTGATTATTCGCCTTTATACGTACGTACAACTTATAAGGTAGGGTTACTATGTAAAAATTGCAAAGTAGTCTCCTAACGCTATCATTGGTACCCTACTCACTTCAAGATCTTTTTCAGACTTTTTCCTTCAATCAATGGGTTCATGCTGGTTTTTACGCGGATGCAACTTTTTAAATCGGTATTTATTGTAATCGAAACGTTAATCGAATCTCGTGAGACATTTCGTGTTTCCCGATTCTGAGCTTCGGTCACTCGTATTTTCGCAAATAATAATTCGTGCAGTTTGACCTGAGGAGTATTCGCTTTCGCAAATCGCTTTCGTTTCAGAATGCCACGTAAAAACAAACAGAATAGACGGACGGACAAGCTAACCTATATTTATCAATTCCAAAAACTTAAAATAAGATATTTAATTATCAGTTTGAGATCTTTGCTTGCTAACAACGATTACAATTTATCGTATCTTCCGAGTTATTTTCAAAAAATTTTAAATCAGAATTAGGAAGATATTTTTTACAAAAGTTTCAAAATTTTAAATTAAAATATATAAAAACAAAATAACTTAATTAGTACAATTTATATTTAAATAAAAAAAAGGAATATTCCTTTTACATATATATATATATATATATATATATTGTTTTTTTTTTCTTTTATATCTTAATCTAAATGAAGTAAAAACTGTTTAAAGACTATTTTTTTCTGTTTGGTTTTGTTTCACAATTTTGTTCTGGGTCTGTATTGCTATATTGTTGTTGAATTTTTGTTTTCATGTTTTCTTGTATCAATTTATCTAAAATCATTTAAAATAATTATAAAATAATAAAAAAAAAATTAACAAAACGTAGGACACGTATCAAAGTAATAGAGAGAGAAAACGAGAGAGAGAGAGAGAGAGAAAGAGTCGATATAGATAGCTAAACTAAGGTCATTAGGTTTAGGTAGGCGTAGGTTTATAGGGTAAAATGAAAGCAGGGCTTCAATTCAAAATTTCTTTACTATTAACCACTGAACAAATGTTTCGGTAAAAGTTGTCTGCCAGAAGTAGATTTCTGTGTGAAATTTAAAATGGGATTATAATTCAAGAATTTCTGGAATTCACTTGTAACTCTTCGGAAAGGTAAGAGCAGTGGAAACGGTTTTCCTCTCCCAATCCTTATGGTAAAGCCAGACTACAATATCTACTAAAAGATTTATAGAAAGGCTACAAAAGGTGAGTTTGATTTCGGCGGCCCAGTCAAAATATATAGCAATATTTTTGTCCTCTAAAAAAACCCGGATTAAGAGTTTTAAGCTACGTTGCTCAAGTTATAGAACATTTAATGATTTTTATAGGTATATAGCAGCACGCGTTAAGGATCCGGGGAGATTTGATAACTTTGAAATTCTGTTTCATTATTTGTGGTCCCGGTAATAAGATGATTGAATATTTTCGCATGATCGTAACTCAATGCAAAACACTTCAACAAAGACATTTACAGTACAGGTTCTAAGTAGTGACTGAAAAAACTAAATATGGTGAAAAACGATAAATAATTAAATGATTTTAAAATACCTTAACTTTTCAAACAAATCAATTCAGAGAATACATCACATCAGTCTTTTAATTGGAACTGTTAAAAATAAAGTGAGCAAAAGAATAAATTAACAAATGATGAAAAAAGCAAAAAAATAAAATAATAATAAAAACAAAATGTTAATTAATGAAAATTATTTACAAACCTTTGTTAACGATTTCAATCGAAAGAACAACAAAAAAAAGAATTATAATTAAAAAGTTTTAAATAAAATAATTTTTATATTTATAAAAAATTTTAAAATAAATCGTATACTAAACATATTTTTTTTTTAATAAACCAACATATTTTTTTTTTTTTTTTTAGAGACAGCAAAAAAAGAAAGGACTTTATAAAATATAATATTTTTTAATTAAAAAAAAAAATATTAATTTCCAGTTTTTTTTTATACAATTTAAAAAATGAATGAGAAAAAGATTGTAAAAACTATTGTTAAGAAAAAAATAAATAAAACAGTGATGTTTTAAAGGAAGCACTACGTTTAATAAATTGATGAAAAATTGGATGACAACTTAAATAGCTTTAAACAAATACAAAATGCTTTCTGAAAATGCCATTATTTAGGAAAAATATTCATCTGTGCAAATAATTTACAGTGATCAGATTTTTTAGGATTTGATTTTCTTGATTTTAACATTTATTTTATAAAAAAAAAAAAAAAATTTTTTTTTTACTGTTTATGGCTTAATCATTAATAATGACTAAAATTGAACATCACATTTGTTAAAAAAAAAGTTAACATAAATGTACTTAAATGAAATGACATAATTAAAAGAAAAAATAAAAAAAAAAATTGACACATTAAAAAGCCAATACTGCTTTATCTTTGAATTTTGAATATTCAATAGCTCTAGATTTTTGCTCAATTATTATATGCCTTTGCCTTTACACCTTATGCAATTTCGGAAAGAATTTCGATTGCAATGGACAGGACGAAGCCACTATATTTTTCTCTAAGACCCATCTGAAAATAACAATAGCCTTTGTAAAGAACTATTGGTCACATTACATGAAAGTACCCTCGACGATCTTTGTCAAAATTCAGTCAAGATCTGAATGAGCTTGAAACACACAACTAACCGCGCTCCGATATAGAGTGCTATATCTCCCATACGTTTCTATCACTCACTTGCGAACAAATTCTAAAGTTGACTTTGATATCGAATCTTGCTGTTGATAAACGTTTTAAAGTTTTAAAGACTTGATTTTTATCGTAAACGTTTATGGTACAAGGTACAAGGTATGATACTTCCCGATCCCTAAAATGTTTTTCGTTACGTTAGACGTTATACAATTAAGCATTACATTAGGAGCGGACCACTGGATCTTAACATAAGCATATTTCAATTTTGAGAATTGAAATGTCAAACTTTTGACAGCAATGAAAATATCCTTTAAGTTCAATGACATGAAATGAATACAAGTGCCTTTGAAAAGTAAGCAGTGTATCTTTCTTAACATTTGTAAACCTTTTTTGCACGATATCAGATTAAATGGATTTTTTCCAGATGTCTGTAAACGTTTTTTTGCATGATGTCAGGTTAGCTGGACCTTTTCCAGACGTCTAGGCAATGTATCCTTCTCAACATTTGAAAACCTTTTTTGCACGATATCAAATTAAATGGATTTTTTCCAGATGTCTGTAAACTTTTTTTACACGAAGTCAGATTAAGTGGACTTTTTCCAAACGTCTAGATGTTTTTTTTAATGCTATTTGTTGGTTTGAAGCGCTTTTCCGGAGAAAATTCATTTCGTGGGAAACGAACCATTACTAGCATTAAAATTTCTAAAATTTACGAATTCTTTCATATTTCATAAATTAGAAAGTGCAGAAAGGCAGCGTTTCAGATACCCATAATTAAACTGAGAGCATTATGTGCTTCAAAATCAATCCCTAACTATACCATTTTCCAGTTGTTGGAAACTGTAGTGCAAAAGTCACCTCGAGGGTAAAAGCAAAAGAGCATAAGTTCAATACTGTAGCTGGAAGTTGAGGCCATAAAGCATATGTAGCTTTGTTATATGTCTTAAAAACTACAGGAATCGTATAATAGAGAGATAAAATGAAACAAAACAAAATGAAAAATTTTTGTTTTTTGCAACTTAATATTCTAAGCAACTTTAAGGTGTTAAAGAAGAAATTCTTAATATGTTATATTAATTAATATATATGACTCTTTAGAAAAAATAATATCTTTTAAAAAAACTTTAAATTTTAAACAACAAATGAAGTATTATTAAAACTAGGTTTTTTGTTTATGTTTTTTCTTTCCTTAATTGTGCTTCTTTTGATATTTTCTTTATGCTTGCGGGCTTGTTGTTGCTATTTCTATGAAAATTATAAAAATCCTCTTTTTCAGTTTCTTCTTTTTTTTTTTTCTTCCTCTTTACTATTGTTTTTTATTTTTTATTTATTTTTTTTTGGTTTTCTGGTGTTTTGTCTTGAAGTAGTTGTGTTATTGGCTGTTTTTCTTTTTTAATTTTCGTTTCTTTTTTGTTTTTTTTTTTTTTCTTGTTTTTATTAAATATTAAATATTTATGTCAGTAGACTTTATGTTTATATTCATAATACACACTTAATAGTATATTTAAAAAAATGTTAATTTTATATATGTATATATAGAAAAATGCAATTAGTTTTCCTTGTTTTCTTTTTTTCTTAGTTTTCGCTTTTGTTATTAAAAAAATTTTTTTTTTTTTTTTTTTGTTATTATTAATTTTGTTATGGCTTTCGCACAATATTAATAATTAAAAAAGAATGCTTGAAAGTTGTGTTCTATTTGCTTTCTGTGGCTTAGCAACCAGTCTATTACATTCTTTTTAGTTCATTCCCTTTCCGCTAATAATGGAAAAAAAAATTAAAAAAAAAAAAGAAACTGAATCACACTCTTTTGCGCTCACAATACAAAACTTGGCTTTGTTTTTTTTTTTGTTTTAAATAAGTAAAAAATGAATATATGAATGATTGACTGACTGACTGGATGGTAAGTCAGAGTAGTCGCTAGAGTTCGCCTTATTTAAGTTGTTTTGTATTGTTATTCGGATGTTTAACATTTTACAAATTACACTGCCATAGTATCGTAGGCTGTGAATCCTGCGCCACTTTGTTGTTGGAGTTGTTTGGGACCGGCTTCGTTTCTATATTGTGAATATAAAAAAGAAAAAAAAAAAAAAAAAAAAACGAAAACAAAATTCATATAAATATTATAAGTAATGCATATTTTTTATCTCTTTATTAATTTTATTTAAAAAAATATTGCTTTTCATAATAATTATTATATATGAAAACGAATTTAAAATTAATTCTTAAACGTTTTAAACAAGCATAAATTTCATTATTATATTCTATGGTTAGCAGATGGATAATTTACTTAATTATTTTTACGGATTATTTTATTTCAAAAAAAGTTTAATCAGAACATATTTAGAACCGCTATAACGAATGCTCAAAGCAAAAAAAATCCTGAGAAAACAAAACAAACTTCTTTAAAGGAAAATGTGGGAAAAATTTTGGAAAATTGCCTTAGCACTGTGATTGAATTTTATGCCTTAGTAGTAGTGATTGAAGTTTATTAATTTATTTATTTTACAAATGCCAGGGAAGGTTGTCAGTCCACTTGCCGCCGAAATTGGCTTATTAGAAGCCCACACAAAGTTTACTTTCTTAATCTTCTTAAAAAAATGTAAAGAGGCAGGAGGAGAATGGATTCAGTCAATACTAGGTGTTTTGATCATAACGGTTGAATTCGAGAGTTTCCTCTACAAAATTAACTGTTTTCCGTTTAATATGGTAACAGCCGACGCTAATCAAGGAGCGCTCAATATTTTTCTTCTTCCCAATTAATTACTCTCGTTGTTCATTTCAAAAACTCTGCTGTCGAAGCCCGTCTGCTCCATCATATCGCAATCAACGGTTTAGAAGTGGCTACCCGAATTGACTGAAAATGCAATTTTTTGAACAATTCTTCCAAGCGCTGGCCACGATACACTGTTGCAGCTCGAAAGGGCCCGGCGTACCCATCGGGCAGAACGCCTCCTAATTATCACTTGTTTAGAGCGATAAAGAAGTGCGAAAATGGACCGATGGATGAATCACTGTCAAACCAATATAAGTTCGTTCGGCATGATATCGCCCTGTTGTAGAAAATAATGGGAACTATTTTTTTTTACCGTTTAAGAAGATTATGCTGTAAAGCATCTTTCACTTTGACAACACTTCAGAACTTTGATGGTAAGGACCAGAAATCTATTTCAAATCCATAAAAATACCCTCCCTTGTTTAAATATTCCCCGTTTAATGCAACGAAAGTGTCTGTTTTGCTGCATCAGTGTGCCAAGCGCCTGAAATAGGCAACAAAATTTATAATTCATCAGCCAAAGTTGTAGTCACCATCAAAAACTTTAGGGTTAAGCCGAAGTTATAGTCAGCATCAAAAACTTTAAGGTTAAGAACCTTTTAATTTCTTGGCAGAAACACTGAAGGCTTTCGAATCGCTCGCAGCCTCATATATCCTCAAGAGTCCTCTTCGTGAAGCTTCAATAACATATTTTCATTTGGAACTGCTTTCAGATAAACATAAATAGCTTCGAAAGATATCTATTAACGATTTAGAGAAATTACAAATCAGCAAGTAAACCCTTAAGCCGGTGCTTATAGCATGTAGGAACGACTCAGGGGAAAAGGCCCGCAATTTCGAGGGAAAACAATTTAGGGTGAACGGTTTTCTTCCACCTACTAGAGAAAGTTCAAAGCATCTATTCATTTCTTTTGGAAAAATTTACAGGTTTAACGCCTAAAACTATACACGTTGTACAGATTGCAGAGCGACACGATATTTAAGATATAAAGTCGGAACATATTGTTTTATTTTCGCTTCCTTTTAATGATATATTTTTACGAATTAATTCACTAACAACGTCGAGCATTCGCTATTGATGATGACATGTTTTCACACACAATACATATACGTTTTACTTTCACAAACTGTGATTTGCTTTGAATGAAAAGTAATCATTGTAACAAACGAATATTAAAAAATATATATATAATATTTACATAAAATACAATAAATAAATAAAAGACAAAAAAAAATGATTTGGAAAAAAAACATGCAAAGAAAATTTAAGAAAATCAAATTGAAATATGTTTTTAATTTTTTTTACATTTTTTTTTTCTTGATTGCTTTTTTTTTTTTTTAAACAAAAGAAAAGAAAACACGGCCCAACTATTTTACTTACATATAATTACACATACATATGAACACACACATACATCATGCTAAGTTACATATTTATTTACACAACACATAATATATTAACAAACTTACAAGTGTCGGCGACTAAGTTTTTGATTTAATTATTAATTATTTAATATTTTTTTTTTGGGGGGGGGAAAGTAGGTAGATATTTAAGGTTGTGATAGAGAGATTAATTGGAATATGGAAAATATTTCAAATTGTGAAAGATGTAAAGAAAAGAGATTTATAATTGATTAATTAGTTTTTTTTTTTTTAATAAAAAAAAAGTTTTCTAAATTGAAAGATATTTTTTTAGTTTTTTTTTTTTTTACATTTTATGAAACTATTTATTTAATTACTTTACCTTTCAATTAATTTACGCATTTCTTCAGTAGTACGTTGATCCTTTTGATGGGGGGATCTTTTAACAGCTGTTAGGTTGAGTTTTGTTTTTTTTTTGTTCATTTTTTTTTTTTTTGGAATTTTATTATTAAAGAAAAGTGCAACAAACCCCACCATCAGAGAGTAATATTTAATTTAATTACACATTCCATTACAAATCATAAAAAATAGGAAAAAAGAAAGAACAAAATTAAAAAAAAAATTAAAAATTATATTTAAATAACATTTTATAAAAATTAAGAAATTATTTATATACAAATATATGCAAAAACTTTATGGAAATACGTGTTCAAATATCTGGAGAGGTAAAAGTGCTATGAACAGTGTTGCCGAAAAACTGCTTCGTCGCAACGTCGTTTATGTTAGTCTTCTTCAGTAGGCTTCTCTTATTAGGTCTAAAACTTTTATGGGAAAAACTCATGAGAGTAGAGAACAAGGAAAAAAAACTTGGGCATTAAAAGTAGTAAGCTGAAGGCAGGCGGTGATGATGTAATCAGTCTCAAGTTGTAAGAGCAAATAAAGCATTTTTTGGACTTTGCATTAACTTTAGTATTGCGAAGGAAAAGCCCCAAACACTAAAATATCAAATTTTGTATAGAAAACGGTTTGTCAAAAAAATGCTTTCTAACTTGTGACGTCTCTAAGATATTGCTAAACACGTCCTCATGCAACACTTCAAATTGTCAAATTGTTAAAGAGGAATATTACTTAACCTATACGTTATTTGTTTGAATAGGAAGGATCCGTCTAGCCTTCAACCCTTTCAGCTAAAGAACTCAGCCCCATCGTCAATACCTCAACACTATTAAAAAGTTAGATCGTGATCATCTTCTTTGATGGAGCTCAATTTCATATTAACAGTCCAGTAAATAAGCAAAATCATCGTTTTTGCTACGAAGGCAAAGCACAAGTTATTCACGAAGAACTTTTACACTTAAAGAAAGTATGTGCTGTGGTTTTGAATTGGAGGTGTCACCGTTTTTTTTTTTGCTTTGAAAATAAATGAGGGGTGTTTGCAATGTGTTGCATTCTTGTCAATTTTTGTTTAGATCTTTTTCAGATCTATTGAAGAATCTCTCTAAATTTGATTCCTGCCCATTAACGCCACGTTGCTGCTGTTTAGTTCAACAGATCATGAGCTTGAATAAGATTGAAGAACATAATTAATGCACCTTACGATCCACAATGTCTATATGTCTACATTTTACAAAAGAAAGCAAACACTTCACAAGAGAAGTTTTTAGAAATAGGTTCAGGAAGGGGAAGAGAAGTCAAGCTTCTATTTTGCTTTTGAATATCAGAATAATTTTCGGAGAATTTCTAAAAATTTTCTAAAGTCAGTGCAAGGTGTTACTGTTTACAATCGGCAACACTTGTTTAATAATGATATGGTTTTAAAAATATTTTCAGGCATTAGAATGCCTGTCTCCAGTGTTCTGGGAAAATTAGTTAACAAAAAAGAATAAGAACAGCTCGTTACTAGAAAGAGAAGGAAATCGAATTTTGTTGCTAATATTTTTCAATAGTTTACCAGAAAATGTTTAAAAAACTTTTGTCAAAACTAGAAAAGACTACGGAAAAGAGAAAATATTTGTCGTCTCCGTCTCTTATTGGTATGAATAAATTATTGTTACAAGGAATCTTTGCAAAATGTTGTTTTGCTGGATTTCATGCTCATTAAGATTTTCTGAAGTAGACGCAAACCTATTTTTGTGAGGCCAATAGGGACCACATAAACGCATAAAAAAAGACCGCAAGCATGTGAAAAAATTTTTTTTTATGCGTTGCTTAGGGACCTTACAAACGCAAAAAAAAACAAGTTTAAGTTAAGTTAAGTATGCATATTATTTTAACTTCGCACGCTATAAATGGGATCAAGGCAGGTTTAAAAATCACCGCAATGTCTAATACGAATCTTTATTGCATTTCATTGCATTCTATTGCGTTAACGAAAAAAAAGAAATATTGAGTCTAAGAATAAACGTAAAATAGAAATGTAAGTACACACACGTGAATGATTAAAACGAACACAAAGCCCTTATTCGTTTTTAGACTCAATATTTTTCTCGATTTTTTATCGCGCAGCAAATTTATAGCGGCGATTTCCTTCAAGATCCAATTAAAGCTGTTTTTTTTTTCGATTTTATAAATTAGTATGAGAGAAAAAAAAAACACACCCTACAAATTATATAAATACATCACATGCATGTTTTTATTTCTTGTGCATTATATAAACATTGATGAGAACCATAAGATGACAAAAAAAAAAAAAACACAAAAAACACAAAAAAATTAGTTACAAAGGAGTAAAAAAAAAATAAGTTTTTGGATACGAAAAATCGTAGAGATGTGCATTAAGAAATTTTGAAAGATATGCTTAAATTATAAAACATAAAATTCATACAGAAAAAAAAAAATGTTAAAATTAAAAATTTATGGCATAATAATAATAATAATAAGTAGAGGCAAAACACAGTATGAGAATTAGATATAATGCTTAAGCTTAAATGGTTTTGCGTTTCTCCGAAAGCGATACACTGATGATGACTTTAATGTTCACAAATATCATGATATTATGCATCTATTGATTAGCAATAAGAAAAAGCAAATATCATATACCCACCACCGCAATATTTGTTGCATTTGCTGATGCGATCTATTGCGCGTTATTGACAAAATACATTTAATAAGTATAAGAAGTACGTGTTTTAACTGTACTTATAAGCATTGGATTCGTGGGTGTTTTTGATTTTAGCGGAAAGTTTTGCATTGATGATTGAAAGGGGCTTTTTCTTAAGCGTGCGATTTACTTTATTAGATATTATTTAGATATTACATATTAATTTATATTGGGTTCTCTCTCTTCTCCTTCACAATTTCCTTGAACACTGGCAACCTATCATTCAGAGAGCAACAACATTTGTAAGTTGTCAAAATATAACAAGCGTTTACAGCTCTTTTGTTAAGTGAACAACTGAAAGCTTTGAGCAGACACTGTATACTTTTTCTAATGTGTTTGTGCTTTAGTACGAATTCGGGAAATTAGTTACGAGTTTTGAAAAGAGCATACCGTAGAGCGAAAAAATTAATCTTCCGTAGAAAAGTTACATACCTACATATATGGAAATATGCACATAATATGAAAATGCGTTCTTGCTAAAGAAATTGTTTTAAAGAAAAATTCCCTTGCTTTTGCGAAATACAAATGCATCAAATTTTAAAGACGCTTTTCCTAAATTTTACATGACATAAAAAGTCTCCGCGGTTTTTTGGTCTCTTCCAAACTGCCATGTGATTAATGTTTAGTGCCTCTGCTATTTGCTGACAGCTTGCGTGTCGGTCTTGCTCCAACAGTTGAAAAATTTCATTGACTTCTTCAGTGACAGCGAGGCGCATCTTTGACATCGAAATTTCCGGAACGGTATTGAGAAAACCTCCCATCACAGCACTTCACAAATTTTTCGGCAAGTTTCACCTTTTTTGTAACAAAAAACGACCACATTCTACCCATTTTCAAATCAATATAAGTTTTTAACCGAGCAAAGAATTAGAAAACTATCCGCACGAAATATGTAGCCTTAAGTGCCACCTTTTAAGCACATGTTCGTTTGAGACAATCGAGTGAATGTTGCCCGATATTAAGAGATCAACATCGTCCTATGGAAAAAACCCCGGGGAATATTCAATAATATTTATTAGTTGGGTAATATTCATACGACTGGTGTTGGAAATTCGTTCTGTACAGCGCAATTGAAGGCTCTCTTCTGTTTCCTTTTCTTTCGTTTGCGTTCATTTCTTGATTTGTGGCTTTTTATGCGCCTTTTTAAAAGTCAAGCGTCAAGAGCAAAGAATTAGAAAACTATCTGCACAAAAAATATATGAGTTGAAATGTGACCTATTAAGCATGTCTTCGTTTGAGTCAATCACGTGAGTGTTGCTCGGTATATAGTGGCAAAAAACAGCGAAGACTTTCTTTATCGATCTTTATATACCATTCTGGGCGATAAATTTTTGATGAAATCATTATGTCACCAAGGACGAACTTCTAGGATTCCTGGGGGAAAAACCGAATCAATTAATGTTTTTTTTTTTTTTTTTCTTTTTAATTATCTATAAATTTTAGCCTTTCATAAGAACTATTACTTAATTTGACTAAGTTTACAAAAATTACTTCAGCAACGAAACGCCACAGACTTCAAACCCATTGAAGGAAATTTTGAGTTTTCTCCGACAACTTATATTTATGGAATCCATATTATTTATAAATTTTTTATGGATAAGATACGGTTATACGGTTCTGTTTTTAGAAAGTCAAAATTTAGGTGGTGGGTATAAGATGCCGAAAATAATCTATTTTATAATGAAGATGAAATACTTAAATTGATGAATAAAGACGCCTAAAATTATTTTCGAAACTTTCGTATAAGTGCCTCCAATATAAATTGATAGTTTGAAATTTTACGGAAAGATTGAATTTTGTAACCTGGGTAGCAGACCCCATAGCAGAAAAATTCTCAATTATTATATAAAAAAAAATTGAATATCAATTCATTTTGGTACACTTTTCCTAATACATGTAATCATTATGAGCATTGGTGAGCGATGGATGATAAGCGTGATGATTTGAGATGTTACTGACAAATTTTAACAAATTTTCTTTTGAAATTGATTTTAGTTCTCCACACTCACCATCTCTAGAATCTTCTGTTTAATTTTTTAAATCAATAAATTATTAAAATTCAAATACAAAAAAAAAAAAAAAAAAAAAAAATGTTTGATTAAAATTTTAATTTTGAACATTTTTAAAATTTTTGTATTTTTGTTTTTCTTCTTCTTGTTTTGTATATACCATAAAATAATTGTCGTTAAAGTATCAGAAAACTCACCGCCATAATTGCCACGCGGTCCATGATCGCGATCACATTCAGCTTCTGAGATCTCATTACTTTCCTTGGAATCATTAAATGAGGAGTTGCTCATGTCATGATTACGTGGAGGAGGTGGTGGTGGCTCGGGGGAGCTGTTGCCTGGATTGCGTGCAGAACCTAAGCAAGCAATCGCAAAATTTTCAATTACGTAAAAAACACAAATTGAAATTATCTAATGACTGACCGACACTGCGTCTACCCATGGAACCACGTGAGCCATAGTGATCGTAAGGAGTGCCATAGGGGCCACCGTACTGCGAACCATATTGATCTTCTTCGGGAGCGCAATTAGCTGGATCGTCATACTCAGGGCCGGGACCAGAATACAAACTGCCTCCTTGCGAGTTAACACGAGTGTAACGGCGCTATTATTAAAACAAAAGACGAAGATATGTAATTGAGCGCGCATATGAAAAATTGGCAAAGTTTACTAACATATTGATCTTCTTCAGCACAGTTAGCAGGATCATCGTATTCTGGTGCCGGTGTATAAATTGACGATTGGCCTCCTTGACTATTTTTGCGAGCATAGCGATTAGCACGTGGCATAGATTGAGAACCAGAACGTGAATGCATGTGTCCGGGATGACCGGGTGGTCCCATAGTGCCAGCATGACCGGGTGGAGCATGACCGTTTTGATGAGGGAATGTCTGGAAATTCATAGCC
Organism: Glossina fuscipes; assembly: GCF_014805625.2. Lineage (NCBI taxonomy): Eukaryota > Metazoa > Arthropoda > Insecta > Diptera > Glossinidae > Glossina > Glossina fuscipes. Next base: position 593,825 of record NW_023998422.1, on the reverse strand, counting down.
TTGGTAGGATCCATTTCCTCGCGGAAGCCCAACAAATGGAAAGTGGCGTAAGGACAAATCTCATCTTCCATACCTAATTTCATTTTTATTGGTTTTTTTCCATTTTATTTGATTTATTTAAAAGAAATTAAAAACGCAAATTAGTAAAATATTTACGACTTTTTGTAAAAATTGTGTGTAAAATGTTTAGTGTAATTAAAACTCTGTATACTCTGGAGTGTATTAGATAATAAAAAAAAAAAAAAAAAAAAAAAATACAAAAGAAAAGGAAACATGCCATCTAAGTATATATATGAGCTGAGATCTAAGCCAAACACCGTGCTATAGCAACATACTTACTGCTGAAATGTGGTAAGTTAGAGACAGACCTTGAGATTAGTTAATGAAATGATTCGAACATAAAAAATAAAAAAGTAAATAAAAAAAAAATGTATGTACAATAAATAAGATTAAATAATTTATTATTATTAACAAACAAATGAGTTCAGATTTAGTTATTTTCAAATTAATAAATTTTGTTAATTTTTTTCCATCCCCTTGCAATAAATTTTTGTTGAATAAAATTTGATTTAATTTAAAATTAGGAAAAACAAAGAAACAAACATAAAACCCTTTTCTCTTTACCTGGATGTCTATAGTTACATTCGGCTATGTTATGACTGTGACCATAAATATTATTGTGAGCTGGTACTGGTGGTGGTTTTAGTTCTTCGTACAGATTGGGACGACGTGGATCCCAAGTTGAGTGACTAGTACGCATACCAGAACGAGCTGTTTTTTTTTTGAAAATATTTATGTACCCAACTATTATAAAAAACAACATTCACCTTTTTTTTTTTTTTTTTTTTTTTTTTTAAACAATTCTTATTTTTTAGCGTAATTTTGTCTTAAATAAAGAAGACACAATACTTAAAGAAAATTAGTCATATAACGAAAAGGCGGTATGGTATGGGAGTTTTTAAAACGTTCGCGTAAAAAGACTTGAACTTAAAGAAATGAATAAAAAGCTTATAATTAAATACCTTACACCACTTTGCTTAATAGTATTATTCATATGATTTTTTAAAATATGGATGTTATATGGTAAGGCTCGTCCTTGGGCCAAAAAAAACTGGTGTACCAAATTTCATCAAAACATCCCAAAAACTACCTGCAGGTTTCACATATGAAAACCATAAGTATGTTATATGGGGAATGGTGGAAAAAGTGCACGGACCTGAACTATTTTCAATAGCGTTTGTCTTTGGACCAAAGTACGTCTCCGTACCGAATTTCATTTAAATATCTCCAAAAATGGTGAACTGTAGCTTAAAACCACATTTATACGGACAGACAGAAAAGCTTATATCAGTTCAGAAAGTGATTCTAGATCGCTCAGCATAAAAAAAAATATGTCTATCTCAAGTCCTTCTGGGTGTGGCAGACATCCGTACAAATTTAATATATCCTTGTATCACAAGTGGTGTAGGGTATAAAGAAGGAAGATCTTATTGTCATCAGAGATTTGTGTGTAATACAAAAACATTGAAATTTATGTAATGAAATTTTAAATAGACATTTTTAAGTAATAAAATGAATAAAATTTAGAGTTTCAGAACACTTTGTCAAAAAGTTCAAACGTAACATGAGTTTAGAACTCAATTGTGCTTAGGTGATTAGGTGATTAAAATGATCAAGAAAGTATTTTTAAAATGTTGCAGGGAGTTCGCAATAGTTCTCTCTTCTTAAGCGACACGAGCTATGTGGAAAAATCAGTAAAAAAATTAAGGCCACCTAGCGACTAATCTTTATGATCCACCTCTTCAAACCGATACATTCAAATTGTAGATATATGCTTTTTATATGAGAATTTGTATTGGTTTAGTGGTCGCATCGTTCGCACATTAAGAAAATTAAGACCAAACTATTTGTAAAAATCCGCCTTGGATGCTTAAGAAATCTTATCAGCAAACGTGGACTGCATTTTACGATTAAAGACGTACTTTGTGAATTCCAAAGCCTTTCCACACACGTAGATGCGTTACAGTAGAAGGTAGATGGCGGATCAAGTGCATCAACGATTGTGGGTAAAGTCGCAAGCGATGGCTTCGTGAAGCGTATTCAATCATGATATTGCCAATCCAACCGACAAAGCAAAGGTTTTGGCATCTTGAAAAACCTTGCTTGTCCAATTCCCAATGATTTTCAAACTTATGTTTAGATTAGAAAAGAGTTTTCATATTATGTAAGTGATATTTGCAATTCTTCAAACTTTTAGGGCGCGTCTAAATTTACCTTACATCGCCAAAATCGACACTTTTTGATTTTAACAAGTAATCTTGATACCTAAGAGCAATGGATGAATTTAAGCGGCTTTTTTCTTTGAATTAAACAAAGAAAGTAACATTTGCTCTCAAATGATATTCGAAGATCGAAAAGCCTTTCCTACGCATGTTAAGCGCATGTACTATGGCGGATAACATGGATATAATACTTTGACATAAAATATAATTCTTTCATGCTATAAAGGGAGTGAACGAGGGGGTGAGAATGAAAGGGAGAGGAAGACAGAGAAAGAGAGAATGATAGAGAGAGGAGAGTGAGAGAAAGGGGACCTAGAGATAGAGAGTGAGAGAGAGAGAGGGGAGACAGAGAGAGTGAGAGAAAGACCTAGAGATAATGAGAGGCTAAGTGAGTGGGAGAGGGGGAAAGAGAGTAAGAGAAAAGGATGTTGAGAGGCGGAGAGTAAGGAAGAGGGAATGACAATGAGAGAGAGAGCTAGAGAGAGTTGGAGGGTGAGCAAGAGAGTGGGATTGAAGGGCGGGGGAAGAGTGAGGGAAAGGGTTGGAGAGAGTTGGGGAATGAGGAAGAGAATTTGAATGTGTTTGAGATTTGATTTTTGGAAGAAATCGTACTAGACTACGCTTTTGTGCTAAAGATCACAAAGAAATCAGAAGTTCAATGAAGAATGGCCAAGATTAATGCTTGCATTGCGGTTGTATTACACACATCTCTCTGTATTAACCGCATATTTAGAAAAGAAAATTCTTTACAATTAGTTTTTTTTCCAGATTCTTAAAATGCTATGTAAAAAATTAATTATTATTTATAATTTATAAAAATTGTTAATATCTATAAAATGTTGAATTGAAAAATCTAAATTTTCTAAAAACCAACCATACCTATATATAATATAAAACGTGCAAAATTTATGAAAAAAAATTATTATTGTTTTGTTTTTTGACTTTTTGTGCACAAATTTATCTAAAAACATCTAATAAAACATTTACGTATTATTGTGTATTAATATAATTACTAAAAAAGAAGAAAAGGTGAGATTTTCTGTTTTAATAAGCAAAGCTTCGGTGCTTTGGAAACAAAAAAATTTTTCTTATCGTGCTATGAAAGGAACTTGCGATTTTCAGAGGCAGAACTAAAAAAAGAAAAATAAATTTTCAATAAATCCGTTTTTTATATACATATATATGTATGTATATGCGCATGTATATATATGAATAAAGTCCGTTTTATTCGACTTTGAAGTGAAGCGGGGGGGATTTTGCTTTGCGGGCGTTTTTTTTTTTTTGCAACTCATAAAAATTGTTGTTGTTTTGAGTTTTGGAAAAAAAAAAATTTTTTTTAAAAATGTAATAAATAATATGAAAACATATTAATAAATGTTGGTTTTTTGGAAAATTTAGATGCTTACTTATAACTGTACCTCGCTTGATCCGATCGCAGGTATTGTAATTCGAGCCGGGCACAGGAGGCAGCTTACGATTGGGTGGAGCAATGTAACCCAATTCGTCACGTAAGTCGGGGCGGCGTTTATCCAGGGTGGCACCAGGTCCCATTGTCTGATTGTAAACTACATCGTCTAGAATTAATATATGGTATCGCAAAAACAAAAAAAAAAGTTATACACACTGAAGATGCTTTTACCCGTTAAACACGGACATACACATAGAGAGATTGAAAGAAGTTTTCTTACTTTACTTCTGTTTTTCTTTTCTTTTTTTTTTGAATTATTTATTTCAAGAGAATTCTTCTTCTTCTTCTTTGTTTGTTTCATTTAATTGTAATAAAAGATTTTGTGCATTGTTCAATAATTGAAAAAAGTGCTTTCGTTTCGCTTAGTAGTAGTAGTAGGTAGTACTTCACGAGACATAATGCAATGCAATATAAAAATCAATCAATCAATTCATTTCGATTCAAATCAAATACACATTTCCACAAGTCACTCACAAAATTCAGTTTACTCTGTAATATCGATCAATCGCTTGTATATATGAAAGTGCTTGAAACTAGATGTTCTTACTTTTTTAGTTTAATGTGTTGTTTGCAAAATTTTTTAGGAAAAAAAAAACGTAAAATTAATTAATAGTTACGATATAAGGCAATACGTTAAAAACTTTTTTGTAAAACTTCTTCTTAATGAATGATTAAAATGAAGAAATGTTTTTCTATAATTTTATGATTGTTTTTTTTTTTTTTTTTTTTTATTTTTTTAAAAAACAATTTTGTTTGGGTTAAAATATTATTGAAAAAAAAAAAAATATTTTTTTAAAAAATTAAGGAGGAAAGTTTAAAAAAAAATTCAAATTAAATGTAAAATGATTTTAAAAAATTTTTTTTTTTTTTTTTTTACACGGAATAATGTACACGTTATATATACAGATTAATTGTTGGTTTATTTATATATATTCTAGACACAGAGCCGGAGCAAAGGGGACTAAAGGGGAACAAAGGGGAGCTGAGGCTATATATATATATATATATATATATATGTATGTATGTATATGTATATACACATATATTCGGCATTACATATTAATAGGCTTTGACATTATTATTTACATTTACTGGCTATGAGAGACAGATAGGGTTAGAGAAAACAGATAAAATTTTGTACATTTTTTTCTTTTTTTTAAAATTTTTTATGAAAGAGTTTGGAATATATTTGATTAAGAAAACGTGTATATAACTTACACAGTATGCATATGATATAGACACATAAACATATTCAATAAAGGTTAAATTGTATAAGTGTGTATTAGTGTTAGTGACATGGACCTTGTTAAAATATAAAAAAAAAAAAATATTACGTTCTTATATATCTATTGATTGCACGTGAGCTATTATAGCCATCTAGGAACTCCAAATCAAGCAATTATTCAATGGCCAGAAAGTAAGTTCAATTCTGATCAATATAATCTCGCATATATTTTGAAAAATTTTCATTCCTTGTTGAAAGAAATTTTTAAAATTTTTAAAAATGGAAATCTGAAATGGAGGATAACTTCTGTATTCCCTTATTTTGTGTTTGAATGTGGCAACTACACAGTTAAATATATTAGGTCGAGTCATAAGTAATTTCCGTTTTTCCTAACTTGCGGACTTTCCCTAATTTCTCCAGCTAGTGGGTAACATTTGATTGGGAGTTAGCGAACCTCTAATATTGGCTTTAAAAGGTTGTCGTCAAAGTAAGAAGAACGTCCCGCCCTCAGACCATCTTTTAAGATCGTATCTTCAGAACCGAATTTTATAAACCAATTTCTAACTGCCCGATCAGTTATCAGTCCTTTACCGTGTACGTTGAATGTTTTTTCAGCTGTCGCCTTAGCGGTATTGCATTGTTTAAATTCTCAAAGCATTACATGTCGAAAATGCACTTTTTGACTCCCCATCTGAGAGTTTAAGAAAAGCAGCTGAATGTAACAGTTGACAGGAGACTAACTGAATCCTCGTCTATATAGTGAAAACAAAGTCTGGTTGATTACGGTGGCATATAGTGGTTAAATGCGAACAATATATTCCACATTCCTGCATCGAAAGTTACTTACGACTCGACCTTATAAGTATAAGTAAGCTGGTATAGTTAGGTAATAAGGTAGAGTAAGTTTAGTTGGAACGAAAACGCCCCATACGTATATTTTATGGTTGGGGACGCTCTAGAAGCTCTATATAAGTATTTAAGATCACGCGGAAAGGATCAAATCGTAAGCTTAAGAAAACACTGTCGTCAGAAATATGCTTGCAAAGTTCCAGTCGCCTTGGCCCGAATTTTTGATACCCCAACCCGTCATCGAGTTTGTAAGGCAGACGGTGTAAGATTCGGGCGTATAAGGTGAAAAAGTTACACTGACTATTTTGAATGGTAATCCGAAATATTTTTATCAAGTACGATTTCAATATATTTTGTTTGGCCGCAATTGGCCTATTAAGCTGGTAGGGGAATCACGTCATTCTTACTCTTAAGTTGGTATTGGTACAAGTTTTAAGTTAACATCTGGTAGAGATTTTTTTTTCTTTTTACATCGGATGACCCTTATTTTACCTCGCTTTGAGAAACGTTCGTATCGAATTTCATGCCAAAATTCTGTTATGGATTGTGGGTTATAGCTTTTTGTGTATTAGCGAATACCATGCCGATTAAGAATATCCTCCTTAAAAGGTCACCTGCTCGGGCCGTTGCAAACAAACGGACAACTTTAGTGAATGTTTAACCTTCAATGATGAGAATGTAAAACAACACCTTTACGTTCCTACGAATTTTAGAATTTCATAATCTTACAGACTTCTCCATCGTACGATCAATACGAAAGCATTTTGACGCATGACGGATGCGTTGCATTAATACATCGTCTAGTCGTGTGCTCTCTAGTAAAATATCTATATTGACTTTAAAATGTGTTGTCTCTCAAACAACGGCTGACAAAAATTTCATGTCATTTCGAACAATTGCTTATGAGTTGTTTTCGAAACAGTGGAAAATCCGGATGCGTTGTGTTGACTAAAAACTGCCTCAGCGCTGATTCCATGTATTAAGGCAGCACTTCCCATATTGATGATCAAATTAGAACTTCGTAGAAAACTGTGCCTCACCTATATTTGTTGATGTTGAGGCCAAATGGAGACCTTTTTTCCATCAGAGAATTTGTACGGAAAGGATCCGAAAAATAAATCAATGTACTCTATTTGTAGCATAATAAGTTTATCATCATCCTTACGGAGCGCTTTCCCTTAATCGAAAAACTATACCTTATTACCCTATGAAATCATATTATTTTTAAAAATGTTTATAAGGGAACGAGTTCGCAAATGGTACCATTTGAAGCAAATGTTCTACATTTATTATTAAAAAGAGCCATATCTTTCAGGCAACAACTTTATTAAAATAGAGCATTATACGAGGAGTGATCATAAAGATGGTCCGAACCAATCCATGAACAAGCCGTGAAAAGACATCGGTGAAGCAGAAAAATGCATAGAACAACAACGGACAAAACGGATAATTAGACAGAAAACATGAAAACGCGTAAGAAAAATATTCTGAAGCGGCTGGTTTAATAAGTGGCTGGTTCCTGGTATATATCAATTATCGATTTTTAAATTTGCCTTGATGTACTAACTCTACGTGTTTAGAGTGTTCTTGTTGTTGCATCTACGTGAGATTCAAATATTTTTCTTTAAATTTTGTTTGTGTAAAACTCTTTTTAACAGATTGTTATTAGACATGCCTACCATTTGTCTAAAGAGATGTATTATGGTACAATTTTTAGTTGAACTTACGCATTATTTTGTGGCTTTTTGGGTGTATTCGTTGAAATGTGTACTTGGTTGGTTATTTATACTACGTTTAATAGTTATAAGCATGCCATATGATTTAGTACAACATCTATAATAAAATGAATTTAATTTAAATTTAAGGTAAAAAAAAAAAACACATTAAAAATAAATATTACCTAATATTTTAAAAGCTTACTAAGAAATAGTTATGTGAGAAGAGAAGAAAAGTGATTATATTCGCCCGTAAGGGATCATTCTTTACATCCATGATTGTAATTTGTTTTCCAAATTTTCTCTTGTTCACAAAATTTGTTATGTTTAATTTTATACATATAACATTATTGCACAGTGGTATTTGTCGGCATCTCGATTTATGTTTGTAAAGGATTTAATGACGGATTTAATGTTCTTTCAAGAGAAAGCTTAACTTGTTGGCGCACGATATATAAAGAATGCGTCATCAATCTTGGACTAGCCTTGGATATAAGACACTTTATGTAAACGTGTTTTGTTTTCTGAGAGGTGCGAGACCTATATGCCAATTTTGCCCAACTTCCCACGACTTTGCTGCCGCATTATTTACCTCGTGTCACGCCGTTGTAGATAATTAAGACAAAATATAAATCAATTGCAAAGAAAGAACTTTAAGTGGGTTTGGATCGCAAAGCAGTAGTAGTTATAGATGCGATGCATTGTGATATGCGTTTTTTCACAATCCCTTTTCATCTCTTTATTGGTAAAAGAAGAATGCAACCATGCACTGTAAAGGGATTGTGAAATTCGGCCGCGCCAATTTAAAAATTTTGGGACGGGAGATGGCGGACTGTAATGACAGAACCAGAAAGAGAGAAGGAGAACAAAGATGGTGGATCGTGAATGGTTTTCCATAGACATCATGGACCGAAGGAGATTTTAGGCAGGGGGGACATATAAAGGCTCAGGCGCACAAAGGAAGCCCATTCGCAAGTTTATACGTTTTCGGTAAGTAAGTAAGAGTAAGTGCGTGCTGTTCTTTTAATTGTAACAGTCTAAGAATGTCTATGAACCAAAGTATAGCACACCTCCCACATCTCGTGAACAAGCTACCTCAGCAAAGACACGTATATCGATTTCATAGGCCTCCGATCCTTCTAAATTGACACTTTCGGGTTGTCCCTAAATCTAATGCAATTAATACTTTTCTATAAACACACCGGAAGGATGAAGACAGCACTATTATTGCAGTGTTTGGAACCCACAATTGCTGAAATTGATGACAAAATGATGTTGGGTGCATGGGAGAATGGGAATTGATCGATAAAGAAAATGTTTTGAAAAGTACCGGCAAAAACCATTATTTGCATTTTGAAAAACGAATCAAAATCTTTTCTTGAATCTTGAGTACAAGTTAAAATTCTTGGAATTTTATTACAGAGATGGATGTAACTTTGTGTGTTTATTGTGTGTGAAGAGTGACTTTAGAAAATCAAATGTGTCCTTTAGGAATTTAAATTTAAATTCCCTTAAAGTTTTGTATGTAAGTTAAAAACAGAAATAAAATAAAATATTATTTGTTATAATGTTTAAATTAATTAAAAATGACACCAAAAAGAAATAACAAAAAAAAAAAAAATTAATCAATCAATCGCACAAGCATTCCAACAATAAACATTAGACAATGAACCTACAATAGACATCCTTTTGTCCGCCACGCAAATCATCGGCACGGCGTCTTGACAAAGCCACGCAAACGACCAAAATACCCACCGCAACCACTATAACGGTGGCGATAAGTGGTACCATAAAGTTTAGATCTAACCATTCGGGCATCCAGGCGGGCAATCGTATGCGGGTATGCAAATTTCCAGAACCGCGACCATCATCCAGAGGAGCGATTGTGCCTTTGTTGTATTTGGTGGATAACATTTTTTTTTTTTTATTACAAAGACATGCATTTTGTTTTTTTTTGTGTATTAAGCCATAGCACAATATATATAATAACACGCACACAAATAAGATATGCGGATGCATTTTTTTATTTTTATTTATTTATTTTTTTTTATTTTTATTATTAAAATATTTTTTATAACCAAACAAAATGAATAGGTATTAAAAAAAAAATAAATAAATAACAAAAAAATAAAAAAAAAAAAAAAAAACGAAAGTAGAAAGAAAAAGAGAGAAAGAGAGAGAAAGAGAGAGAGAGAGAAAGACAAAAAAATTAGTTAAACATCTTGATATATACCTTTATGATGATTGCCTTTGTTACGTAGTATACAAATAACAATAATGGCAATGATTATGACTAGCAAAGCGGCTACCACGGGCACGACTAAGTTTAAGTTCGACAATATGATGCGTATTGTATCCTCGGCGGTTAATTCGGGCAAATCGCGCGATGGAGCAATAGTTCCTGTAACAACCAAAGATTAAACCATAGAAAAAACAACAGCGAAGAGCACAAAAGGCTTGCAACTTCTTTTCCAATTTGCTTGTTTTTTTTTTTTTTTTTTTTTTTTTTTTTTTTTTTTTTTAAT
>NW_023998422.1:582456-583661 GCF_014805625.2 Glossina fuscipes | reverse complement strand
GTTTTTTCTTTTTTCGAATTAAAGTAAAAAACTAGTCAAAGAAAAAAAATTTGTTTTGAAAAACCATTACCTTTGTACCTTAACATACACAAATAGGCAAATATTGTAAAATAAATTTTGAAGAAAAAAATTTTCTTTTTTTATCAAAAACTTAATTTGAAAAATTGATTTATAAAAATAAGAAGGCATTTTACAAAATTGTATTTTTGGAATTAAGTTTAGAATAGAAAGTATTTTTTAACTTATTTAAAAAATTCTATAAATGCAATTTGTTTTTTGTTTATTTTTTTTTAAATATTTTTTTTTTTTTATATTTTTAAGTCTCACTTAAAGTAACTAATGTTAAAACTACCAAAAACGAAAATTCTTAGAAACATTTCGTAGATTCTAAAGCATTTTAATTAAATGAATTCAAAACAACATTCCCCTTAAATTCTAATGATGATTAGGTAAATATATTGCGTTTGCTTTTAGCACTCTAAAAATAGGGTCTTTGTCGTTTAATGAATGTAACGAACGAATGTAACGAAATTAATAAAGATAGAAATATTATAAATAAAATTAAACTATAAACTAAATCATATATATAAAAATTATGCGTTTTGGAAAAAACGAAATAAACTCTTCGATTTTTGTTCTTTTTTTCTTTTTTTTTTTTTATTGAGCTACGTTGAATTTAATTTATTCATAAACAATTTTTTTTATTTTTTTTATATATCTTTTATTTGCTAAGCAGAAAAGAATGATTGAGTGTTTTTTCTAATAAACTCTTTGGTTGTTGCAGTTTAACAAATTTGCGCAAATTTCAAAAAAATATATTTTTAAAAATCTCATTATTATGTCAGTGTTATAAAGATGGCAATAAATGATTTAAATAACTAATAAAATAAATAAACTGAAATATGCATGAACGTAAACATTTTGAATAAACAAAAACCATTAAGGTGATGCTTTTTGTAATACATAAAAAAAAAAAAAATCAATTAAGTGAATTTTTGCAGAATTTTCGAACCTCTACGATTTCAGCTGAATATATTTTTTCGAAATCACAGAAAGCTCTTCAATTCTTCTTCAAAAATCTATACATAGTTTCATTACTTTTATGCCCAGCACCCAAGGATCAGAATACATTCTTCAATACCGCAAAATATCCGTTCTGTCAACACTGAGTTTCAGTGGAGACATGTTTTATCGCGGCAAAATAT
>NW_023998422.1:479840-582446 GCF_014805625.2 Glossina fuscipes | reverse complement strand
GAAAAAATTTTTAATGAACACAATGACGAAATTAAAAATTGACACAAGTTTAATTGAGGGGCTTCAAAGAAGAATTCTGTGCTCGATTTCGTTTCAGAAACATTAGAGGCTTCTCGTGTGCTGCATTTCCAACGGAACAGTTGTGACATCGTCGGTGGGCGCATAGTGAAATAGTGCAAAGGAGAGGAAGAAAAGTAATTGAATCAGCAGATGAAATATACGATTCCAAAATTAAACCAAAAAAATTCCAATTCATACAGCTGTCGCATGTATAAAAATCCAACCACCTGAGAGAATACGTTTGTTTACAATTCTCGATAATTTTGCATGTATTGTACCACTTTAAGGAATAAGCGCATATTCGTTCTCAATAATTCAACAGGTCTTTGTAAAAAAGCCATCGATGCGAGAATAAGCGTGCGCATATGTTCTCAGTAATTTGTATAGAAATTCCAATTCATACAGCTGTCTAAGACGGGTTGTTGACAATGTTGGACTACGTATTTCAGTCATGTCGGGCCAAATCAGGACCCTGTTACGATCGCTTCATAATGTACTGGCCTTGTGAACGGCCAGCGCTTCAAAAAGCAAACGATGGTCATGCCTTGAGTACAGAAAAAAGACGTCGAGTTTTCTAAGCTTTTTACGCAAGTTAAAATGGAATTTACGAAAGCTAAGAAGATGCTTGATGCTCTAACGCGCGAATTCCTTGAGTGCCAAGCCGTGATTCGCGTCGCACAAATAGTGAACGCACAACCTGTAGTGTGGCCTGCGGACAGTTCCATGGACGGCCGATTAGCGTTCAAATTCTGAGCTCGGCGGGTGGTACATGTCCGGAGATTGAATCTAGTGGTGTGCCGGCCGTGATTATGCTGTCCTTTGATCTGGTCGCCAAATCCACCTTTAATGGGTAAAGCTCGGGACCATCTGGATCAGTTGGCGATATCTAAAGAAATTCCCCTAAGGTTACCTCCGCCGAAGCTATAAAGAGGACGCGCGATAGCTCCGCAGTGGCATCCCATAATTGAGTAGTCAATCTTTCGACAAGGAATAGTAAGCCTCAAGTATTGCGTTGGAGCTAATTGTCGTCTCTGAATATTAGTAGAAGATGTGAATTAGTTTCGGTTCCAGCGAGGAAGGCTGCGTTTATTTCCAGGCTGGCTCCCTATAAGACAGTTTAAGGTATACAATTTCATATTTTAACGAAAATTCCGAATATCAACTCCAGCAGATTTTCTATTCTCAAAATACCCCAGTGCTATCCTGGACAAGTCAGCAAAAACTAGTTATGCAAACCCTTAGTTTTGGAACTATCGAACAAAATGTAAGGATCTGAGAAGAAAGCTTTACGATTTATATATTGACACAGTGGATTGGGAATATCAAGTGCTTGCCTTCGCAGAGACATGGTTAAAATGCGCAATAAATTCAGCGGAGTATCAAGTTTTCAGACATGATAGGTCTGGTGAAGTGGGGGTGGCGTCTTGATTGCGGTATGTGTCACAATTCCTGCTAATTTGTTTTCTGTTTCCAATCCGAATAATGCTGAATTCATTCCGAAGTTATCTAACCATAATTTATATATAACTGTCTTCTTCCATCGTCAAATTCAGTTATCTACTTATAGAATGTCACTCTCGTTGTGGTCCCTTCTTTGGAGGTATAGTGAATCTGGGCTTTGTAAAGAATTTAATGACTTTTATTATATATTTTCGATGGACGATTCAAGCGATTATGTGAAGTCGACCTTGTGTTAATTTACATTATTAAGAAGACTGCAGCACACCTACAAAATGTTATTATGTAGTTTTGTTTCTTCTTCTTCTTTTACGCATTTTGATAATGAATGAATTAATTCTTTCCCACTTAAGTAGTGGGATGAACTTTGCTTCTAACTCTTAATTTAGGATAAATATTTTATTTTTAGTTTATAATCATTTTTGTTAATAACATTGAATTAAATGTCTTGGCATAATTTATATTAGAGAATTACAGGCAAGATGGTCATCTAACTTCAGTTCACTTACAACACTCGGGGGAGATATGAATCTTTCCTTACTTGATTTAATCCATAGAAATTGTATTTACTGTTACTAGTTTATCTTGTGTTGACTGTGTTAGCTAATGATGTATTTAAATAAATAAATATCTATTAGACCATGCGAATGGTTTTAGATCTGTCCGTCTTTTTAACACTGGTTTTTGAAACACCTGAAAAATGGCCTCATTCATATAAAACTTATGTAGAGAGTCATAGTCTATGGTATCAGGCAAATGCCTGAAGTCCGTTGCCAGCGCTTTCAAGGACTATCTGCCGCAAAAAATGAGCATGACACGTCAGTAAACACTTCGCCGAAAGCCAAAGTAGACGTAAACATAATGTTTTTGAAATAAGGCTTCATATAGCACTGTATTGGACTAACCGTAGCAACACTGAGATAGCAAGGGACTGTACTGAGAAACTTTTTGTATATAAAAGTGCGTCCGTCTTTAGGCGTTGATTGTTAAAACGGCGTTTTTTTCCTTCTTTCACCTTTAGCACTTTTATGCAAGCACTGTTCTCTTGGAAAATGGGTTACTACGTGTTATGTAATAAAAAAATTTCTTCTTACTATTTACAAATTAACGATTCGTACTAACGATTAGAAGTTCATGGATCAATCCTCAAAATAACCAATCAATAAACTAATCATAGAGCTACAAACGTGCACATGTACAATAACTGGATTTACATAACCAGGGAAGTTCTTTACAAAAATTTTCAATTTTTAGGAAATGCTAAACAGAGGACACACACACAGAGGACGCACACAGAAGAGGAATTTACTAAATATTTTTTTTTTGTACATTTCTCAAGGGTAAATTGCTTTTAATTTGGAAACTAATCTTTTGTTTATTGGAAGATAAGGTATTTTATAGGATTGAATGATTGGAATAGTTTGCTACTACTTGAATAAATGACATGTCTTCAGACATGTTTGACTTTACGCATTTCAAGTCCGGAGTTGTTATGACATTGCTATATGAACCGTACATTACATATTGTATATACATTTAGATTCTTGCGTATAGTTATATATAGTTTGAGAGTTATACCGAAATGAGGATGACAATCGTGATTCTGCTTTTTTGGCAATGCCTTCTTCGTTATAGCTCGCTTCTGGCGGACTACGCCAACTAAATTCGACTATTCTGTGGCGTTGCTGATACTACCTTAAAATTCTAGCGAAGACAATTCCCGGATTCGCTGGTATAAGTTTTAAGTAATTTTTTAATAAAATTGAAAGTGTCTTAGAACAATCACATTAAATAAAACTTAAATCGTTGTCCATCATTAGTCATTGCTTCTCCCATCCTTCTGTTTGTGCCGAAGGGACAACTCATATTTTGAGAGAGAAAAAAAAACATTTTCGCAAGTCATTACAAGAACTGAAGTTCTGGTCGGACAGACAGAAATCATCATTTAGAGCTGAACGGGCAGTATCTGGTGAATACAGCGGGATGTGTACCTCATTCAAGTTTCGTTTCCTGCATGAACATGAGGCCAAGCACTTTCATGCTGAAAAATCAGCCTTTGAGTTTCAATTAATTGTTGCTGGTAGCTTTTTCACAGGTGGCTTCGTTTGATGGGAGCAACTCATAGTATACTACATCCAGCTTATCACCGCGAATAGATTCTTCATAGATTTTTGGCTCTATTCCTCCAAAATTAATATTACACCTAATCTGAATCATCGCTCTTCACACTTTGAACGTAGTAATAACGCATCCATTTTTCAGCAGCACAGCAGAAGGAATAATATTATACGCAAATGACTTTTTAGCGTAGGACGCAACATATTCAAGCCTCCCAAAAACTGTTTTACAACAAGATATGTTTGAAAATTGAAATATAGCAATGAAATTGGCTGCGATGCGACTTAATATTAGCAACGCTCTCTATTGCAAATCCTTTCCAACTGACTTGCACCCGCAGTATTCGAATGTTATGATAAAATGGATGGAATTGATAAGTACGGTGGAAAGAAAACTTAACGAAATAAAGTACAATAATGCCGACGATTATGATGAACCATTTCAATTCCAAACACTTACATATGTTTTTCAATCGGGCATTTAGTAATTCACTTAATTGATTTTTTTTTTTTTTTTTTCATATAAATAATGAAATACTTATGATAACAGAGTATACTATACAGATTTATATGCGCTAATAGTTTCTTCTAGTATAGTGCTAACTAAGGTGAGTTTTATAGTAAACTATATATTACACACTACATCTTTACGCACGCATACGTTTATCATACGAGGATTAAAATAGGATTTAAAAACAAA
This sequence comes from Glossina fuscipes, assembly GCF_014805625.2. Lineage (NCBI taxonomy): Eukaryota > Metazoa > Arthropoda > Insecta > Diptera > Glossinidae > Glossina > Glossina fuscipes. Next base: position 578,111 of record NW_023998422.1, on the reverse strand, counting down.
TTGCATTTACACGCAATTACAAAAAAAAAAAAAAAACAGAGTGATATTTTTACCTTTGTTCTCAAAAGGATATATTTTGAAACAAGAAAGCAACAGTCGGTGAGATTTAATAGAAATAAAAAAAAAATATATATATATATTTAAAAAAAATTAACCAAAAAAGGAAATCACTTCTAAGTTGCAGTTCTAGATGGGAGAAATTGCATGGTGTTGCATTATAAATTAAAATAATAATAATAAAAAAAAAAAAATAAACTAAACTAAAAGATTCAAGCTGATAAATTAAAAAAAAAATATTTAAAAAGCTGTTCACACAATAAAAAAATAAAGACGAGTGCTCCTTGAGATTTTCTTAAAAATATTACATAAAAATTAAAAGCGTTTAAAAAGCTAAAACATAAAAAGTTTCTGTATAATTGTTTTTTTTTTTTTTACACTTAAGCTTAGTTAGCTTAAGATCGTATTTTCGATTTTCTTTGTTTTTTTTTTTAATCAACAATATTTGTTATTTGTATCTTTAATACTTTTTAAGATTAATAAAAAAACATTTTTTTTTTTTTAATATTAATCTTAAAAGAGTGACGTAGTTCAGTTTTATGTACAAAAGCAATGCGAATATTTGAAAAGAAAAAGATTTGATGACAAAGAGTAAATACCTCCAGTTACAGTCAAAGTTGCGAAATCATATTCAGCTACAGTGAAACCTGCAGAATTATGGGCTGTAATTCTTAAATTGTACCAAGTGGCTGGTTCCAAATCTAGGACAACGTAATTATTATCTGGCTTAACATTATTTGAAATTTGATTCCATTCAATTTGATCGCTGAAGAGAAAGACAAGAATACATTTTAAGAAAATTTGGTCCAAAAAATTATTAAAAACCTACCGTTTCTTATTCTCTACGACAAAGTGAGACATGGGGCAACCGCCATCTTTCCAAGCTTTGAAATGCAACGATACCGAGTTCGAGGAAACCTCAATGAAACGTGCTTTTTCTGGCAATTTTGGTTTATAGCCTTTAGTACGTGTATTCAAGATATCCGAAGCCTCACCAGCACCAATACTTTATCAAAAAAAAAAATTTACTTTTTACTTGATTTTAAAGATATGTTTTAAAAATATACTTACTTATTGAATCCTGTGGCGTAAACTTGATAACGTGAACCGCACAATAAGTTTTCAATCGTATATTTTTGAGCATCAACCGAGACTTCTGAAGTTTCCCACTCGCCAAACTCTTAAAAAATTTAAAATCAAACATAAAAATGCTGGATCTAACTGTACCCTATAGTTTATATAATGCAAAGACATCTTTCACCTTAGGTTCACTTTACGTTCATTTCTTCTCTTCTAAAAATTTTTAAAAACTAGAATGCGATAATTGATTTTTTTCAAAATTGAGTGCATCAATCAATGACCGTCACGCTTTAATGTGAGTCAATACTATTAAGTAGCGTTCACCAACAAGTCGAGAAGAAACAAAAAATATGTTTTTCTGAAGAATGTGCATTTTTAAAAGTTTCTAGCGTTTTCTTCTGTGCAAAACCATTTTCGGTAATCCACTTAAGTCGTGCGAATGCCTTAGGGCGAGGCTTATGCATTAAACCGTTGGTATTACTATTTACCTGGCTTATAATGAATTGTGTAACCGTGCAGTGGTGCGGTATCGCCTTCATAAGGTTTCAATTTCACTGTTAATGAATCAGTTGTGGTAGCGGACAGAGTGACCTGTGGTGATTGAGGTGGAGCCAAAACAATCAATTTATGTGTAATAGAATCCTTAGCAATTGAATTTTCAGCGTGGCATGTGTAGTCCCCGGCATCCTGGCGATTAACCGATTTAATTAGCAAAGAACCATCGGGCAAAATGCGCATGCGATCATTGCCAGTGAACTCGATTCCTTTAATTTTCCATGTAATGTCAGGTTGGGGAGCACCAACAGCTAAACAAGGCATTTTAGCATCTTCCTTGAATGTGGCTGTGAAGGTATCATCAAATGAGGCAATCTTAGCGGGTACTTGATCACTGGGCATGGCAATTATGCTTTTTGAGGGTTGGCCTTCACCGATATTAGTGCTGGCAGTTACCCAAAATTCATAAGGTTTGTTCTTTTCTAAATCGGTAGCTTCGTAACTCATTTGATAGTGTGGGATTTTTTGACTCTTGGGTTCGCCTTCGGCACCTTCAACTTTAGTATAAACGGTATATTGTTGAATAATGCCATTGGGCTGAGCTGGTGGACGCCATGAAACTAAAATAGCTGATTGACCCATAACAAGGGCCTTAACATCGGTGGGAGCTTCAGGTACTGTGAACGCGAAAGAATTATGATTTTGAAAACAGTTACTTCGAAAAATGTTGCTTACCATCTGGTTCAGTTTGGCAGTGGATAGGAGCGCTGCGTACACCATCTCCGCCAGCGGTCGTGGCCAAAACTTGCATAGTGTAATTGGTATACTTTTTCAAGCCGTGCAAAACAGTGTCAGAGGAGGCGGTCTTCTTATAGTGGCGTCTAGTTTCATCTGTACAAATGCAATGGAAAATTTTAACAATCTCAAAAGTTCTTCTAAATTTCCTTCTCATACTTACCATACCATTCCTCACTGGAAGCGTACACAACTTTGTAGGTCTTGATAACTCCATTAGCCGATTCCAGGGGAGGACTAACCCAACTTACACGTATAGTCTGTGAGGTTAAAGTGGTGCAGGCGGTGTCGCTAGGTGGTTGGCTAGGAGTGCCTTCGGCAGTAAATTGTTTCTCTTCGTCACTTAATGGTCCAGCACCGATCTTATTAAAGGCTTGTATAACCACTGAGTACTGTGTATAAACGCGTAAATTGTTCAGTTCCAAACTATGTTCTTTGCCTTCCTCCGTCAAGAAGTTAACGGTCTCAATGATATAGGAAGAGTTAGTGTTCGATAACTTGTAACCCACGTAGTAACCGAGAATTTCGCCATTCCATTCTGAGCGTGCTGGTGGTTTCCATGTTACTCGCAATGTCGTTTGGTTCACAGGTTCAACTTTAATGTTTTGTGGTTTTCCGGAGGGAGATTCTTCGGCAGTAATTATTGTGACAGCTTCGGAAGATTGTGAGGTACCGATGGCGTTCTCAGCAACAATGCGTATATTGTAAGTGGTGGCAGGACTAAGTTTTTGTACTTGAGCTTCGGTGGTATGACCTGGTACCATAACTCGATCAATTTCATCCCAAGAAGCCCGTGAACGTTTAAACTCAATAATGTAACGAGTCAAAGGAGAATTACCATCGTAGGGTTGAGCCCAACTCAGCTGAACCGAGCGACCTGATTTATCCAAAACCTTAAGTGCATATGGCATTTCTGGTACTTCCTGAATAATCATATTTATACTAGCATCATCAGAACCGAAGGCATTAGTGGCAACACAAGTAAACAAAGCCGAGTCCGAACGTTCGGTGCGTTTAATGGACAGACTGGACATGACACCGGTTGAGAGAATTTCCTCACGTATTGTGTAGCGATTATCGTTCTTAGGATCCAAACGCATATTATTCATGTTCCATAGAATGCCGATAGGCTTTTCACCTTTTGCTTCACACTGTAAAACAGCTGGTTCACCTCGTCGGGCGGTTTGGTTGCGTAACTTTTCGGTAAATTCTGGTGGTGCCTGAACGCTAATCATAATAACAGCCGATAAACCGGAACCAATACCATTAATAGCTTCGCACAAATAATAACCTTCATTCGTTTTTTGTATATTATCAATATGTAGAGTGCCTTCTTCGACCCGTATATTATCGTTCTTTTTTAAATCCTTATATTCACCGGGACTATCACCTAAAAGGAATTATCATAAATATATATATATATAAATATTGTTGTTGTTTAGTGAGCACATCCATTATAGTGGTTGCGATCGATATAACTAGAGACGGGAAGTCTAATACGCATCATGAGAAGCAGAATGGCGATTTTTCAACATCTTCATCTTACAATTAAACTGCGTTTATGTTCTTCAAAGTTGTTTCAGGATATCCAACTAGTCGTTCTTACTTCCATTAACTTGAGTTTCTAAATCAGGAATACGCTTGCTAGGCCTCACGGGCAAAACAATTTTTCTGCAGAACCGAACTTGAATCAGCGGCTACCGTCGTCGGATTGAGCAAAAAAAAGAAGACCGATCTTGATTCTATAATATCTTTGTCTTTTTCATTGACATTGTCTTCTAACTGGGCGGAGGGGAATGTGTAAGCAAGGCTCAAAACGAGTTCAAACGACCATAGCAATGCAAGGAAGCGTGGAAACGGGTTGCCATACCCGAACGACGAGAGCAAGAGTTATAGAACCCCATGCGGCTCAGCCCTCAGTCAGTCAGTGACGGACGAATAAACTATGGATAAGCTGGTCAAAGCAGAGTTTAGATCGAGTTACCCAAACCTCGTCGAATAAGCCGACGCTTGCGGAAAACACCAAATACATACTCGCTCCGTACAGCTGTCGTCTCAGTAGAAGCAAGGACCAGAAAACAATCGGTTCTACCATGAACTATTTTGACTCCCATGCCCTCTAAGTCTACGAATGCACAGTGCTCAAGACACACCAAGAATACAAGTTTATAATCTTCGGACAGACCGCCCCATAAGCAATCTCTAGTTTCAGAACGCGAAAATGCATTCAGAGATGCGTGCTCTATAATGAAAGCTAAATGTAACTCTACCCTTCTCACTATTATCCGAAGGCACCGACCCATTCCTTTAATAGCGATTCACGTTCCCTAAAATTTAATCTCTTAACACTCTGAGTTCTTAGCCTGTCAAGCAAAGGCAGGCCTCTCTTTATCCTATACGGATCCAGAGGGAGTGAACCCATCAATACCTGTAAAGCGTCTGGTGAGACCGTTTTTTTTTAAGTGTGATGTTGAACTAAATTCTGGCAAGTACATTTCAGTTACAACTTTTTAAATATTTTACTTATCCAGACATTGCCTTAAGTGTGTTACATTATAGCGACTTTGAGAGTATGACATACACACATGCTTACAGAGTATGTTAAATTTACATTGCTATTACATAATGGAACAACCGATCCAAGCTAAGTACAGTTTCTTCCATTGTATACGCGAACTCGTTTACAGGGAAGTTAGCATCGCGCGAAAATCGCGAAAATAAAGGGAAAGGTAAACATATAAAAAGCACATTACTTCTATGATTTGCTAAAGTCTGCCTATATGGTGCGTATTAGAAAATATTTTATAAATTTACTTACCTACTGCTTTCTTCCATGTCACTTGAGGTTTTGGGAAACCATCAGCCTTGCATTCAACTTTAGCGTCTGATCCTTGAGCGAAAGCTTTATCGGTGGGTTCCAAAATCCATCTTGGTGGTACTGTTATTTATTTTATAGGAATATTTGAAAGATTAAAAGTTAATATATTGGTTAAGTAGTTGAACAATATGTTTATATATATATTTATAGATATATTAAAAACAAGCATGCGGAGTAGTTAGGTTATGAAAAACAGATGGACGGACTAACATGAGGGATTAAATAAAATGGTTTCTTTATTTTAATTAAATTCATTAAAACTCGCTTTTATTATTATTTGAAAAATGTTTTTTTAGAAGGACATAAAAAAAATTATTATTAAAAATATAACAACTCTGCGGTACTGTAGCATAACTCGCTTTGTTATTGTTAGTTATGCTTAAACATAAACATGACATGAATATCGTAAAGAAAATGACGTTTTATGGTTTTTTTATTTGATGGAAAACAAGGCAGACAAGATTTTTGCTTGTTTTTCTAAATCCAACGTAAACTAGACTGGGGTTCGTCTTATTAATATTATAATTGTTATTGGATCCGTATTGGCGTGAAAGGAGCTAAAGACTATATATTTTCTTAAGTTATTTATAGAAACCATTTTATTTTTCTAAAAAAGCTTTACTACCGGCTCCATAGCTGCTGTTTTAATGCTGTTAATTTAATTACTTTTTTAAAATTTATAAAAAAAAAATTATTTTAGAAATAAATCGCTTTCATGTTTCCGGTGTTAAAACTTTTCTTTTCCCTGCCTAAATTCTAGTAAAGGAAAAAAAAATGTTTTTTTCTGTTTTAAGCAAAATCATAAACTAATAAATGAAATGAAGCTTATAAACTATGTTTAGTATTAACAAACTTAATCATAAAAGGACAACAGAATATTTTTAGAGTTAATAAGAAATGAGAAACGGAAAATTAATTGAAAGAAAAAGACGAAACTCTACTAGTCGTGCATGCGTTAAACGATATGTTAGATGGTGTTCTTTGTAATAACATATAACGAGTATTTTTCATCAAATTATTTCATAATTTTTTCCAAACACCAATTAACATTTTATCGCTTATATACAAATGAGAAGTTTCAAATAATGTTAACCAAAGTGTAAATGAAGTAAAAGGATTTTTCCGGGAATAGGATTAAGGTAAGGGATTAAAATGAAAAAACACAGCGACAGAAAGGATTGAGTAAAGGATTCAGTCCTGGTTTATTGCTGCAGTGTATTGTTTGTTCTGCTTCTTATAGAGGGACTAACACACAGATAACCTTTTGCTATTAATTGAGTGTATATATATATATATATATATATATATATAAGTTTTTGTACAAAGTTTAGAAAAGGTTGACGAAGCAGGGATTAAAAGATGTTATATGAAATTAAGGTCATGGGTGAGTGTGTTCTGACGATAAGTTTAACATATAGTTATTGATTTAGGAAATATTTGCTGCGCACATTTCTAGACATTTATATGTATATATATATATATAATACATTTTATATATATCCACACATTTGTAACAAGCTGAATAGGCCGTAATTACATTATATGATGAGAAAGCCACATTAAAATATTTCAAAAAAATAAATTTTTTAAAAATTATAAAAAAAAAAAATTATTAAATTATAAAAACCGAATTTTTTTTATAGCAGCCTTTTCAAAAGCCATAACGCATTCATTTTGTTTAAATGGTGTCGATGTGTAAGCAGTATTATATTTGCAATTTACAGACACAGGCATGAGATTCCGAATGTGTTAAAGTGCTTTTAATTATGTATTGATAGACAGTGTCTGCCTGGTAAAAGTGCCTGTTATAGTAATTGGTAGCGATGGTGGTTGGTGCTATTGTTGGTTGTTGTTCTTGTTTTAATTAATACCTACATTTCTAATGCAAGTGCTTGGTGCTTTTTGGGTAATGATAAATTACCGGAGACAACTTAATAGCACGACATCCCAAATACACTCTAGTAAAATCTCAAAAATTTTGGCATTTTTGTTATCGTTAATAGTAGCGGTGCTGCTAATTAGCAACCATTTGATTGCTTCATCTTTCATATCCATTACTTGCATGGGCAAGAATTCTATTAAATTTTTCCATTGCATCAAACGTTTATGAGGCAAACGCATTTACTTACATAGAATATGCAGTGTGCTACACACATAAGTGTATATGTAAGAAAAAATCCGAAAAGTAGAATATATGTGTAACTTTTTTTAATTACAAAAAATGTCTTCATATTCTTCGTAGAATAATTTCAATAATAGTTTAGTAATAGTTTAACAGAATTCTTGCCCATACAAAATAATGAGTATGAAATAGCAAGCAGTCATGTACCAGTTTAACAGAATACTTGCTCGTACAAACTAATGAGTATGAAAGAGCAAGCAGTCATGTGGTCACTAATTAACATCGCTGGTAATGTTATTGATAACAGAAGCCACAGAAAACTCCTGAGATTTTAGTAATTTGTTTTTGAGCAAAATGTTAAGACATCTTACCATTTAGTTGTCTCTGGCGTTACTATGTTGAGCTGTTTAGCTAATTTTTTTTTGTTTTTTTTTTTTTTTATTGTGACAATATGATTTGAATTTAGTTTTTTTGTTATAATTTATTATATACAGAGTTTTCAGACACTTTCAACAAAAATCCTCATTTCCCAGCTGGTGAGAATGAATATATCAAGAATACCAAAAATTACGCTGCTTAAGAGTGAAGAGACCTGACATTATTATTGAGTAAGAGTTGCTTCAAATTTTAAGCCAAAGTTCTAGTGAAGTTTAAGTTTTTATTTGCAAACCAGAGGATTAAAGAAAAATTTTATGCTAAAATGAAAGCCGTTACGTTTTAACAGTTGATCTTTGTATGCCGAATATATCCTAAAGGGGCCTTGTTGTTTAATTACATCGTTAAATGAGAGCAAAAATGTTATCTTCAAGGCTTACAACTTCGCTTTTGCATGACTCTAAAGAAGGTGAAAACCAAACGTTGACGATAACGCCCTCCGTTATCAATGGAAGTAACACCACGATCTTAAAAAAAAAAAAAAGAAGGCGCAATAATTCCTAAGGTTCATATACTGTAGAACAAGTAAAAGGTATCAGATTTTTGACCAGTGTGTGCGATCGTTACTATAAATTAAACGACATGAAATCGTACAAATTGAAATTTTTAATCAAATCTTAGCTAATTTTACACAAAGATTGCTAACTGAATGAATTTTCTGCCTTCAATTCGATCCTCGGGTTAAATCGTATTTGTGTTTTCAGGTAAAATTTAGAATCGTGTCCCATTAAGTTATTAAGCCATTTAAAAAGTTTCTTTTTTAAGTCCGTTGCGACATTTCAATCCCTATGTTTCCCTCCTGTTAGAAAACTATTTGTACATTAAATTTATAAAAAAGAATGATTCCCAGCCGAAACACTGATGGAACCATAGCCAAGAATTAATAATTCCTAGTAAAGCATATTTAGGGTCATTTTCAATAAGTTAATTTTAGTTGAAAGTCTGTTAACAATAAAATTCCTTAACTGACGCTTTTAGACAAAAAAAAAAAATGAATTATTTGCTTTCGACCAACGTTATGCTAAACGTGCGATGCGCTGTTTTAACTATATTACTGTAACAGGGTTGCAAAGACCGTAGTACGAAAAGGGAAAACCTACATTTTATTTACCTACATTGTTAATTACCTCTGTCAAATGTTTATATATGCAATGCATTATTTTGAGGTTATGGAGAAAACTTTTTGTTTTTTTTTTTTATCTTCGTTTTATATTTACGTATATTTTAAAAATATAAAATTTAAGCATTCTTAGTGTATCTTATATAAGAGAAAAAAAATCACAATCCATAAGTACTTCATAGAAAACAATTATATGTGCAAAAATGACTCTTAATATTGGCTTCTATTGCTAAATCATAATATTATGTAATTTATATGGTATTGTGTCGTTATGAATAAGGACTTGTTATTTTGTTTGCTTAGCATAGAAACTGCCAACGTTCGCAAAGTGGTTATATTAATTTTCTCCCATTCCGATAATATTTTAGATTTAAGATCCTTAAATGTAGAATATTACGTAGACGTTGAGAGTATATTGGCGAAAAATATTCCCCAAAGGTCCTTAATCGGGTTCAGGTCGGGACTTATGGCTGGCCACTCCGGGAACGGTATAAAGCTAGATTGCAAAAATTCTTTGTAAACTGTGCGGTATAGAGCATTGTCGTGTAGGACCGTCCAATTATCATATATATATAATTCTTCGATATCGTCTATTAAATTATTATCTAAGAAGCCAAAATATTCGTTTTGCTGAGTACGAAGCAAATGTTTGTCTTTCCTCGTGCTCAAAATGTAGCCCATATCTTAGAAATCCACGACCATGGTTGCATTTGTAGCATGTTAATTGAAGATATCGGACATTCCCTCAATATTTATAATCCATCCAATTTAAATTAAACTTCTTTTCGTTTCGGAATTCTTTCGCTAACAATTTTCATTTGTCATCAAATGCAAAATTAGGATTTTTAGGCGCTAGGTTAAGCGTGTTTTGGGTTTTGTGTTTCTACCTAAGGTCTTCTTCGTATTAAAGAAGTTTCTGCACACGCTGTCTCATTACCTCCAGGCCTAATACTACTTTTAGTTGCCTGCAAACCATATCTTCATTAGTTGCTAAATGGTGTGTACAAGCCTCTTGGACCTCTGATCCAAGGTTGGGATGCGCGACTACTGTGCTTAATGCAACGATAATTGTGAGGAACTTTTAGACAATTTGACAACGTATTGGGATGCTATCTTGTCAATTTTTTTCTCAGCGCTTTCATGTGGGATTTGCAATCAACAGCTAAACTGTGAACAGAATTCTTCCTTAAAATATGCTGAGAACGCCTTACTTACTTACCTATGACGAAATATTGAGATAAAAACTGAAATATTCACTGTTCAGCGAATGACAATAATTACAGTTATTTTCTATTAAAAGGCCAGCTTATTCTGATGATTTCAGGTAGCGAAACTACAGGTCAAGGCAAAAGAAGAAGAAAGCACTTGCGGAAGGATAAGTGCAAATACATAAAAATAATATATAAATCTAAAAATTAGTTGTCAGATATTTTTGGAGTGCATAATAAAAAAAAACGGTTATACATTTGCACATATAATTATTTGTCAGAGACAGATTGTTGTGATTATCTGATTATTTTCCTATTTCATTTGGATCGACTGACTTGAAGAAATCTTACATTGATATATGACTTAGACAGATTTGCTGTTAACGAAAGGTTCTATCTATCTAATCTATCTAAGTTTCAGTTCAATTTTTATTGAAAAGCAGCCTTCGTCTGAAGTATCCCCGGGAACAGATAAATACTAATTTCGTACGTAAGGTAAAGACTTCAGACTTTTTAATCGTACCTTTCATTTAATTTCTTTCTACTCTCAAGGATAAATTAAGAAAAAAAAATGAATGTTTAAGAACAAATTAACATAAGTTCATTCAAATTTCAAAATGTTCAGCGTACCCTTAACTTTTAAAATAGACCACTTTCGTGCTTCTCCGGCAGCGTTTGTTGCAACACAAGTGTAATTACCCGAGTCTGCTATATTGGTTTGACGTAAAGACAAAATCAAGGTGTACTCGTCTATTTTATGATAAATAGAACGCAATAAAGGTTGTCCATTCTTTAGCCAATGGATATCGATGGGTAAATCGCCGGATATAACCATGCACATAACACGAACAGCCTGACCACCGTTAACGCCGTTTGCATTAAAATGGAATTGTTCTAATTGAGGCAACTCTAAGGAACATAAAAAAATGTGCATAAAAACGGGGATGTGATGTGAGGATTTACAGAGGAACTAATTATGAAAGTGCTCAAGTGTTCGAACTAAAGACTAACAATGTTTTAATCGTAAAATCAAGTGTCACTGTGCATTTTCAGGCAGGAAATTTTTTATTATCTTTTTGTTTACTTGATTTTTAAATCAAAACACTGCCTGGTTTCAGATGAAATTGCGAAAAAAAAAAAAAAAATAAAGAGGAAAACCCTTTATTAAATGATGTCAATGCGTTGGATTTTTACATAAGCGGCCAAGTAATCAATGAACCATATACCACATTAACCACGTATATGCTTATCATTTAGAAATGATTACAAATTAAACTAATAACAGAGAGATAGTGTACATTCTTTTAAATTAAAAGCTAATGAATTTCCCATCCATTCCGAGCCAAGCAAAGCCATAACGAACGAAACGTTATCATATATAAAGAAAAAACACATGAAAAAGCCAACCAAACAAACCCTTAACAATTAAATGAGTGAAGACCTCTGTAGCGCCAGCACGATTAGCACCCATGCACGTATATTTGCCAGCATGTTCTCCACGCACGCTCTCTATATTTAATGAACTGCTGCGTTTGCTTTGCATTAAAATTGTTATACCATCGAGTTTATTGACCGGTTCGTCATTATAAAACCAGGTTATATTAAACGGGGCATCACCATGGACTACGGCGCAATTTAATTGAAAATAATCACCCACATACAAAGGCGAGTCACCGCTTGAGGGTAAAGGAGCCAATTTTGGAGGTACTTCTCATTCATTAGTTAAAAAACGACAAAACAAAAAAAAAAAAAAAACAAGAAAAATAAATAATAAATTAAAATCAAATGTATATGTGTGTGTGTGTAAGACTATTGTAAACAGAATCGTTAATTAATTGAAGTCATTTTAAACAACTACCATTAACTATCAGCGAAGCGGTATAGTTTGAAACACTTGCGGAATTTTTCCCGAAACAAGTGTAATTGCCGGCATGATTGCCCTTAACGGATTCGATAGTTAACACTGAGCTTCGCGAACCCATTTTCGAGATTTCTATACCCAATTGCTGGGCAAGTGCATCGTTAAGTTGTCGTTGATTAAAATACCAATAGATAAGCATAGGATGATCGCCATGAATAATGGAACATTGTAAAGTGAAATAATCGCCAGGAAAATATGCTTCCGCGCCAGGAATAAATGGCGCTATTTTGGGTAAGACTAAGAGGAAATAATTAAAGATGTATTTTCAAAAAAAAAAAAAAGAAAAGATTTTTCAAAGATATACAACAGATCCGAAAGCTAGTGAGATGATATGGAAAAATCGTGAGAAATTATTTTCATAAATTTAGAAACTCTCTCGGATAAGGATAAAGAAAAATCTCATTTCAATGGCAAAAAAAAAGTACGAGAACAACCGATGGCTCGTAATCACGGAAACCGTCGCATGGACACTTTTCAAGAAAGAAAACAAATGCTTGTCCTGGCATAGCACTGTACTAATGGTGATGATACTCTTCTCCTTGCACACATAGGTACTTCAAGTACTTCTTTAGTTAATATTTTAAAAACCTATTTCAAGTCGTAGTATACTTCGTCGTACTTCGATTGTGAAATCCTTTCTTAGGACTCCCCCACGTTGACTTGCTCCTCTTGAAGCTATACCGTAATATATGTTTGATGCTTCGACCAAATAAATGAACACTTGACCATCTCGAACCAATAAGATAGATATTAGAAACGAGAATAACCTTCAGCAGCTATGCAATCAATTTGTGATGGATTTCAAGTCCAATATAGAGAAGTAGGTGTCAACAGTAGACAAAGATGATCGCGACACAAAAGTCGAATGTATTACGTTATTCAATGCAGCTCCTTAATGGAAAAACAAAAAAAAAAAAAAAAAACGATTATAAATTTTTAGAAATTTGTGCTCTACATGCATATGTAGTGCGGACATAAGCATAATAGTGAGAACTCTTTCAATATATATGTGTAAAAAGCAAACCGTGCATGCATTATTTTATGTAGAATCTACACTTTTTCAGTACTCTTTTTTTTTGGAAAAATTGGGAAGAAGAAGCATAGAAAGATTTAAAGATTGAGAAGATTCGTGAAAGGTCAGTTACAGCGAACGAATGAACGAACGAACGAACGAACAGCATACGAAGCTAACCATAAATATTTAATTCTGTAGTATAGTGTTGATGGCCAGCAGGATTTCTAGCCAAGCAAGTAAAATTGCCAGCGTGACGATCATCTACAGATTCAATCGTTAAAACACTGGTACGTTTATTGACCATCATCGTAGTAATGCCATGAGATTCGTTTACTTCTTCATTGTTTAAAAACCATGTGATGTTTAAAGGCAAATCGCCATTTGTCGCGGAGCAAGATAAACTTATATATTGACCAGTCTGAGCGGGCCCGTCTTCAAAACTAAAAGGTCTTATACGGGGTAAAACTATAGGAATATAATACAATACAATTACAAATACAAATTACATAACAAAAAAAAAAAAAGATATAAGAAAGAAAAATTTATATAAATATTAAAAGTTACTTTGTTTCGTTTTTTTTTTTTTTTTTTTTTTTTTTGCTGTTATACCTATTACTCTCAATGGCACCGTATAACTCGCTTTGCCGGCCTTATTGGAACCCTGGCAAGTATAATTACCGGCATTGCGTGCGGTAACACTTTCTATGGTCAAAACACTGCTACGTCTACCCATCTTTACTATCAGTATGTCTTCGTTATCCTCATTAAACAATGGCTGATTATTTAATGTCCATAAGATGTTTAATGGGACGTCACCCTCACTTATAGTGCACTGATAAGTGATATAATGGCCTAAGTGAACAGCTTCAGATCCCGTGGAAAAAGGTGATATCTTAGGGGGTACTGAACGTTAAGGAAAACATTACAAAAAAAAAACAGAAAAGAGCGAAAAACAAAAAGAAAAAATAAATAAATATCGTTTTATTTGCTTTATAACCGAGTCTATACTAAGATCACTGACTCCTTTGACGATTTTTGAAGTGGCAACGTCCACATAATCATTTAAAGGATATGCATAGATAATGCCGATGGGCAAATCACGGAATCACTGAAATTAACTGGTTCATCGCCGTAATCGAAAGGTTTTATTTGATGAGGAATTTAAGCAAGAAAGGATATATACAAAAATAAATAAAAAAAAACGACAACAACAACAAATATGTGTAATTGAAAATTTGAATATGAACCATTAACAATTAATTTCGCTGAATGGCTAGCCTGACCAGCTCGATTTTTCGCTAGGCATGTATAGTTGCCTACATGGCCAGCATGTACGGCATCTATCGTTAGGACACTAGCACGTTTGCCGCTTTTCATAATATTCACACCGCTGCCATAGTAAGAATCCATCGCGTTATTGTTTAGCAACCAAATAATCTCGACTGGCATATCGCCGGATGATATCAAACAATTGACAGAAACCGAATCTTCAAAATTAACCGGATCATCACCGAAATCAAAGCCTACCACTTTGGGAGGAACTAATAAAGTAAAATAAAATAAATTTACAAAGCGGCGACCCAACTTTAATTCTTAGTATATCACAGTAACAAAGTGTTCACTTTATTTTCCTACACCTTATACCGATTCAGCGATTATCGTGGTATTCATATATGCGAAATAAACGACGGCAAGAAGAAGTAAATCATCACTTGAAAGGAGTGATACTCACACTTCACTTCTTTTAAACTGTGATAATGAATGCAGATGTCAATCATTAAGAAGAAGAACACATGAAACTCACACTACTCACGCTTCACTTCTTTTAAATTGTGAGAATGAATGTAGATGTCTGTTATACGTTCTAAATCATAAAGAAGAAGAACAGATGGAAATTTTTCAATTTCCAATTGTTTTTTTTTTTTTTTGCAGACGAATTAATTACACTATTCATGCTTGGCATGGGAATAGGAATTGTAAGGAATAAAAGAAAAGAGATTTCCTGCGACGTCATTATTACCGCATTAGTCTACATTATAATCGAACCCATCGATGCCGTCGAAGCTATGACTGCGCTACTTCCTCTTTCTGCCTGCAAAATGCTGCTGCTCCTTGGCTTGAAATTGGCCAAAAATTCACGATGCTCTACTTTTCTAATTTTTTTTTTCAATATCTTAAATCCGGCAGCAGTTCACGGGCAATTTCGCGAACTATACATTATAGTGCGAGAGTCACAACTTTGTAACAAGTCTAGATAACATTTAGTTTGTTTAAAAAGCTAATTTGCATCATTTTTTTTTTCTGTTACGCCGCTTATTAACACTTGGAGATGAAAACAAAAACACTTGAGAAGAACTTTTGCTAAAACATAAATTTGTTTGTATGTATGGATGTATATATGTATGTAAGTATGTATGCATGTATGTATATTCATTTCTGTAATAAAAAAGTGAAAGTACGCTAGATTTAATTTTAAAGACGTAAATAGCTTTGTTTTATTCAATTTTCTCAGCTTAGTTGAGTTTTCGCGAATATTTTGTTAATCGTCTCTCAATGTAACTTAACAACGAGTATTGTAGTAAGCAAAGCATTCAACTATTAATACTAACTAAAAAATATTGCAAATTAAATAAGCAATATAACGGAATAAAAATTTCTCTAATTCTATGAACTATAAGTGAAATTATTGAAATACTTTTTGCAAAAATTAATTTATGTAAATTTTTTCAAGCGTTTTTTTTCATTCATCTAAATGCGATTTAACGCATATACATAATATTTAAACCAAATTGGTAAATTAAAAACAAAGAAAAAAAAAAATGTTGTAAAAATTTCATGCAATTTTGAAGGAACCTTCTGTGCGAGAGAGGACAAAAATTTTCAAAATCAATTAAAAATATTAAAATGAAAAACAAAAACAAAAAAAATATTTTAATTTTCAACTACCATTTACTATAAGTTGTGCTGTATACATGGTCGAGGCCCATAAATTTCTGGCCTTGCATGTGTAATTGCCAACATGACGAGCATTGACAGAGTCAATCATTAAAACACTTAAACGTTTGCCCATTTTAGACGTATTAACACCCGAATATGAATTAATGGGGTAATCATTAAACACCCATTCGATGTCTAAGGGTAAATCGCCCGAGGCCACTAAACAATTAACTGATACCGAATCTTCAAAATTTGCCGGAACATCACCAAAATCGAAATGAGCTATTTTAGGGGCAACTAAAAGTGAACAGAATAAAATTGAATTAGAGAGATGAAGTAATTAGAATAACTGAAAATAAAACGTGATGAAAACCATTCTCATATTCCATTGGCGATGCCTTTCAGGTCTTCGCTATACAAACTTAATTGCCTGCATAACGATATCTATCCATACTGGTACATTTATCTCCCTTAATCATTCGAGTAAAATGACCAGTTGATTATGAACATAGTGCTACCTACAGTGCTAACTGTGAATATACCCTACTCTTACGGTAAAGCAATGTTTTAAATTTTCGTAGCTCCAATAGAATAACTGAAAGTAAAAGCCCGGAGACGATATCTGTCCATACTGGTACATTTATCTCCCTTAATCATTCGAGTAAAACAAACACTTGATTATCAGCATAATGCTACCTACAGCGCTAACTGTGAATACACCCTACTGGTATTGTAAAGCAATGTTTTAATTTTCGTAGCTCCAGTCTTCACTCTCTCCTCCTCTAATGTTAACTTTGCAAAGTCCAAAAAAATAAAAACCTAAGGACCATTCATTTTCATTTGGAGCTTTCCCGAAAACATGATATTAGAAAGTAAAACAAACATCCGTAAAAAATCACTATAATCAGAAGGAAATATATATGAGAAGGGAAACTGTAAATAAAGTAAATAAAGAGGATTTTATATAGTACTGTTTACTTGTAACATAACATCAAAAGAAAATTGATAAAAACCATTTTAAAAAGTACCATTGATCACTACCATTAATCACTATCATTAATTAGTACCGTTAATCACTAATTCAGCAGTATAGTTTACGGCGGCAGCAAAATTGCGAGCCTTGCAGGTATAGTTGCCTGCATGACGTGCTTGTACGCTATCTATTGTCAAGATACTGGTGCGCTTGCTATTCTTTAAAACTGCAACACCGGAATAGGAGCTAACTCCGTAATCATTGAAAAGCCATTCAATATCAATAGGTTGATCACCCGAAGATATAATACAAGTTACAGATACGGTATCTTCAAAATTAACTGGTTCCTCACCGAAGAAAAAAGGAGTTATCTTGGGAGGTACTTTTTTTTCGTAAACAATAAAAAAAAAAAAAACAAAAATTTTATGTATATAAGCAAAAGAATATATAATTAAACTAACTACTACCACTACTTTTTTAATAACAATTTTTCATTCAATGCATTTATGGACTTGGAAATACCATTGACCACCAATTCAGCTGTGAAATTAACAGCGGCCGCATGATTGCGGGCTTTACACGTATAATTGCCAGCATGCCGTGCTTGAACGCTATCTATTGTCAATATACTAGTACGTTTGCCTCCTTTTATTACCGTAACCCCCGAATAGGAACTTAAAGCATAGTCGTTAAACAGCCATTCAATATCGATAGGCTGGTCACCCAGCGATATAATGCAAGTCACAGAAACAGTTTCCTCAAAGTTAGCAGGCTCCTCACCGAAGTCGAAAGGGGTTATCTTGGGAGGTACTTTTTTTCGTAAACAATAAAAAAAACAAAAAATTTACATAAGCAAAAGAATATATGATTGAACTAACTACTACTATTTTTCATAACAATTATTTATTCAATGCATTTATGGATTTAGAAATACCATTAACCACCAATTGAGCTGTGTAATTAACAGCAGCAGCAAGATTGCGAGCCTTGCAGGTATAATTGCCTGCGTGACGTGCTTGAACGCTATCTATTGTCAAGACACTGGTACGTTTGCTATTTTTTAAAACTGTGACGCCGGAGTAGGAGCTAACTCCGTACTCGTTGAATAGCCATTCAATATCAATAGGTTGATCACCCGAAGATATAATACAAATTACGGATACGGTTTCTTCAAAATTAACTGGCTCTTCGCCAAAGTCGAAGGGAGTTATCTTGGGAGGTACTTTTTTTTCGTAAACAATAAAAAAAAAAGTGTATTTAAGCAAAAGAAATTATATAATAATCAAAATACTACTATTTTTAATAACAATTGTTCATTCAATGAATTTATGGACTTGGAAATACCATTAACCACCAATTCAGCTGTGAAATTAACAGCAGCCGCATGATTGCGGGCCTTACACGTATAATTGCCAGCATGCCTTGCTTGAACACTATCTATAGTTAACATACTAGTACGTTTGCCTCCTTTTATTACGGTAACCCCCGAATAGGAACTTAATGCATAATCGTTAAACAACCATTCAATGTCGATAGGCTGGTCACCCAGCGATATAATGCAAGTCACAGAAACAGTTTCCTCAAAGTTAGCTGGTTCCTCACCGAAGAAGAAAGGAGTAATTTTGGGAGGAACTTGTAAGGAGAGAAAGAAAAAAAAAATGCTTTTAAAAAATAAGAGACTTTTTTTTTTTTTAAACTTAAAGTGATTAGAAATTTTCGAAGCTTGTATACCATTAACGATTAGGGCCGCAGTATAATTAACGCTGCTTGCCAAATTTCGAGCCCGACAAGTATAATTACCCACATGTCGGGCTTGCACGCTGTCTATAGTTAACATACTGGAACGTTTTCCGCCTTTCACCACCATAATCCCCGAATACGAGCTAAGACCATAATCATTAAACAGCCATTCTATGTCAATTGGCTGATCACCCGAAGCAATACTGCAGGAAACTGAAACTGTTTCTTCGAAATTTGCAGGTATCTCACCAAAATCAAATGGAGTTATCTTGGGAGGGACTTTATAAACAATAATTAATTGAACAAAAAAAAAACAAAACAAAAAATTAATTAAATTTTTAAAACATTAAAAGTTCTATCTACTCAAAAAAAAAAAAAGAAGAAAACTATCTACACAAATACCGTTAACTATGAGTTCGGCGGTGTAGTTAACTGCTGCCGCATAATTACGTGCTTTGCACGTATAATTACCCACATGACGAGCATGTACATTGTCTATGGTCAGCATACTAGTACGTTTACCACCTTTCACCACCGTTACACCCGAATACGAACTAAGACCGTAATCATTAAATAACCATTCTATGTCGATTGGTAAGTCACCCGAAGATATTAAGCATGTCACCGATACTGAATCTTCAACATTCGCTAGTTGATCACCGAATTCGAAAGGTGTTATTTTGGGAGGAACTAAAGGAATTGAAAGTAATCTTAAAATATAATGGAAAATATTTTCTTTTAATCTTAAAAATAATATAAAATTATTTTTTATAAATTAATTAAACTGCTTGCTAACCATTCACTATTAATTCGGCTGAATATTCGCTGAAAGCGGCACGATTTTTCGCTTTGCAAGTATAATTACCCGCATGACCGGCATGCACAGAATCTATGCTTAATAAACTTAAACGTTTTCCGCCTCTTACGACGGAGACCCCAGCGAAATAATTAACAGCTTCATCATTGAAAAGCCATTCAAATTCAATGGGCATATCACCGGAAGATACCAAACAATTGACAGAAACTGAATCTTCAAAATTAGCCGGAATAGAGCCAAAATCGAAGGGTTGTATATAAGGAGGAACTGATAACGATAAAAATGTTATTATTTAATAAAGAAAATATATCCTCCTCTGAAAGCTTTCCTTTCTCTTACAGCCAGCGGAAATTTACTATCAAAATTTAACTGGATTGATGGATAAAAGTTTTGATCTTCGATATGATTCTTCTAAGCAATCGATAAATGTAAATGATTTCTTTTTAAATTTTGTAATATGATCGGCAATAGAAATGAGAGGATATATATATTGAGGTATTGAAGAAAAGCAAAAAAAAAAAAAAAAAAAAAAAAAAAAATTTTTTAAAAAAATAAAGGGAAAAAATTTTGGGAGCAAAAAATTTTTAAAATGATTTTTAAAAGATACCGTTAACTATCAATTCAACGGTATGATTAACCGCTAAAGCTTTATTAGCGGCCACGCAGGTGTAATTGCCAGCATGATGTGCTCGCACCACATCTATAGACAATGCACTTATCTTTTTACCCAATTTAACCATGGACACGTCGTAGACTTGATCAATTATTCGCCGACCGTTAAATAGCCAAGCAAAAGTTATAGGAAAATCACCAGATGTTACCAAACATTGAACACTAGCCGATTCGCCAAAGTTGGAAGGTTCGTCACCAAAATCAAATGGAGCAATTCTCGGGGGAACTTAACAGGATATGAGAAATTTGTTTTTTTTTTTAATTCAAAAAAATCATATAAAAATTACTTAATATATTAAAAAAAAAAAAAATTGATATAAATTCACACCGTTCACTTTCAATTCCGCCGTATAATTAACGCGGCCAGCACGATTTTCCGCTATGCAAGAATAATTTCCGGCATGTTTCGCGGCCACCGATTCTATTGTTAACTCATTAATACGTTTGCCACGTTTAGTTGTAAATATTTCCAAATAATCTTCAAAAGGCTCATTATTTAAAGACCAACTTAGATTAACGGGCAAATCACCGCCGGTGATAATGCATTGAACGTTAACAAATTCGCCAAAACTCATGGGCTCATCACCAAAAAAGAAATGGGTTATTTTCGGAGGCACTGAAATGTCGTAATAAGCAATTTTGAAATAATTAAATTAATTCTATGTTTCGAAATTCTCGACTCCTTCAAACAATTCATTTGACGAGGCCTACTTAATTGAGAAGAGGGAAGAGAATCAGTGATAGCTCAAATTGTGTTTTCCATCTCACCAGCAAGAATATGTATCGAGCACAAGTCGTTTTTGACTTTCAAGTATATCGTTTAATTATTCAATGGTCCCAGATTAGCCATGAGATAAAGTATGGATACTATTAGCACAATGTGAAGTTATTAGAACAAAATCATTCCATCTGAAAATCACCCCATTATTTAAGCCTCGTTTCTTTTTTTTAACTTAAAATGTGAATCCACGATAATATTGTTTTCCTCGATTTTGCATTTACTTTGAGAACTTTATTTAACATTTAAAAAACAAAAAGGAAACAAACAAGAACAATATAGTCGAGTAAGGCCGGCCATTAGATGCCCTATAGAACTTCCTAGTAAAATTTATACACAGATAGTGGTAGTAACATATCCAAAATTACGTATTTTCATGCAAAGGCATGAAAGCCCGCATATTGGAGAATGCCCAAAACATTGCATAACGTGATTTAAAATTTATTAAACTTCAGTTACAATCGTGAAAAACATTTGCTCTCCATATACGATTATATAAGCTAATACTCTCTATATGCTGAGGTCTAATAAATAGATCTATGTGATCCAAAGTGCCTGACGTTTATTTTTTAGCTAAATAGCTAATAGGGACCAATTTTTATCATAAAAGCTTTTTCTGAAAAGCTTACTTTTCATGAGAAACTTTATATGGAGTGGGGTCCAAGAAATACACCTATATTGTTTGGTTTTGGTCCACCCTATTGTTATGTCAAATTACTGCGATTAAGAAATTTTTATTATAAAACGTTAACAATTATGGTTTGTTGGCATATAAGGGTTCACATTGAGAATCATTTGAGAATCCTTATAGGCCGCAGTATTCAAAAAATGGACCCATTTGGCCCAAGTTAGGTAAAATTTATCGATTTACTTATTTTATGAACCAATTTTCATCATGAAATATTGAAAATTAGGCTTCTTACTATATAAGGATTCAGTTTTCGTAGGAATGGTTATGTGAGAGAGAGTTCAAAAAAACTGCACCAAGTCAAACTTTTCATAACAATTTGGAATGTCAAAGTACTATCGCTCAACGCATTTTGTCACGAAATTTTAAATATTATATCGAATGGTGGAGATAGTGCCCTGATCCGAACCATTTTTAATGCCGTTCGTCCTTGAATCGTAGCACGTTAGTTTCACCAAACTATCTCAGACATCAGACGGACAGACAGGCAGACAAGCGTAGATTCACAATCAGTTTCTGAATCGGTCGGTAAAATAGAAGATGTGTCTATCATTTCCGGATGATACGCGGGTGCGCACAAACTTAATACATCCCTTTACCACATATGGTGTAGGGCAGAAAACTGTTAAAATCTGTTAGCAAAGCTCGAAAATTAAAAAAAAAAAAAATAGGAAAAATTTTAGTGTAGTCTGCGTGCGTCTGAGAAGGATTTTAGATCATAATTTCAATTTTGTGGGATGTAAAAGACTGAAAGAAATAATAATAAAAAGAAGAAACGGTTAATGGCATAATAGAAACTTTTTTTTTTCGTCATTAAGTAATGCACGATTAAATATCAATTCAGCCATGTAATTAGCAGAGGCGGCTCGGAGACCACACAAGTAAAATTGCCTGCCTAATGAGCTCTTACATAATTAATCATTACTGCAGAAGTACATTGACCTAATTTAACTATGGAGAAGTCATTGACCGCATCACTTATTCGACAACGGAACAAAAGTTACCGGGATATCACTCGATGTTACTAAGCATTCGCGAGAATTTGAAGGTTGAGGGCTGGAGCAATTTTAAGTGAAAATTATAATTGAAAGAAAAAGGAAAAGTAATGCTTTAAAAAAACCAAAGAGTCCACACCATTGACTTTTAATTCTGCGGTATGATTAACACGACCAGCGCGATTTTCAGCCACACACGAATAGTAGCCAATATGCTTAGCTGCCACTGATTCGATAGTTAATTCATTAATACGTTTACCGCGTTTAGCGGTAAATATTTCCAAATAATCATCGAATGGCTTCTCATTCAGGGTCCAGTATATATTTAAAGGAACATCGCCACCAGACACGGTACACTGAACGTTAACAAATTCCCCATAACTCATAGCTTCATCACCGAACGAAAAAGGATTTATGCGCGGAGGTACTTGAAGTATAAAATGTATATTTTGACATTAGATAAAAAAAAAAACAACAAAAAAAATGTACTTTTGCTTTAACTCATCTTGAAATAAAATTTATTTAATTTAATTACAACACATTATCCGGAAGCACTTAAGAAGCAATAAGAAAAAGCTTTAAAGAGACAGCAGCTTGATTAATTACTATTAGATTATAATATTTGTACTTTATATATATATCTATACATATATATATATATATATACATATATGTATTTTTTTCAACCAACCATTAACGATCAACTCAGCTGAATGCTCTGTTTTACCAGCTAAATTACTTGCTATGCAAGTATAGATTCCCGCATGCTTAGCCTCGATAGCGTCAATCATTAAACTGTGTATACGCTGACCGCGTCTTTCAGTTAAAATATCCAAATCGGGCATTATAGGATGCCGATTTAAAGTCCATATTACCGATACTGGTAAATCCCCACCCGGTATAGTACAATATACCGAAACTGGTTCACCAAAATTCAAAGCCTGATCACTAAACGAAAAGGGAGTAATCTTGGGAGGTACTAGGTGCAGTAGGTGGTTAACAATAAAATAGAAAAAAAAAAAACAAAATAAAATTTTATTAGAGTAGAGTTTGCAAACAAACCATTTACTATTAGCTGAGCTAAATGTTCAGTGACACCAGCTTTATTTTGAGCGCGACATGAATAATTTCCTGCATGATGGGCAGTCACCGATTCAACGGTTAAAACATTTACCCTTTTGCCCAAACGTGCCAAAGAAATGTCATGAAATCTATCGATGATTCTACTGTTCAGTAACCAAGTGACATTAATAGGTAAGTCACCGCCTAATATGGTGCACTGAACAGAAGCCGGTTCGCCTTGATTAAGGGGCTCTTCGCCAAAATCGAAAGGAGCAATTTTAGGAGCAACTTGAGCAGTAAAAATTAAAGGATAATTTTGAAACAAATTTAATATTTTTGTTAAATTTTTTCTTGTTTTTTAGGCAAAAAATGTATAAATTAATTAATTTTTTTTCCTCTTTAAGCAGATTGAAAGAACAATTCGCCGATGCAGTAATATGTCCGAGGAAGATAAGGGATTCGCAATAGAAGCAAACAAATAAATAATTTATAAAAAAAATTCTTTTTTTTTTCTTTTCAACTAAACGCCCACAAACAAACCATTTATTATTAAAGTTGTTGTATATGAGGTTTTGCCCGCTTGATTTTTCGCTACACAACTATAATTGCCTACATGATCGGCGGTCACACTTTCAACGCCCAACACATACGTATGACGAGTAAATTTGGTAGTAACTATTTGCAAATGAGCCGGCAAATAATAATCATTGAATAACCATTCGATACTCATTGGCCAATCACCGCCAGCTATCGTGCATTGTATGGAAGCAGGTTCGCCAAAATTTAATGGTTCACCGCCAAATTGAAATGGTGTAATACGTGGTGGTACTAAAATGATTACGGATGATGATCGCATAGATATGGAACACATTATGAGTTATTATGAATACATACATAAATACACATAAGAAATATTATAACAAATGGCAACTACTAGCGTAGCAAGTAAGCATTTCTAACGTTTAACATAAAGCGAAAATATGTTGTTAGTTTAAAGTTCTTTGTCCTTTTTGTCGTACATTTAAGCATATTCATTCATATTCAGCAAATACCATTAACTGTTAAGTTAGTGCTATATGTTGTAAAACCGGCTGCATTTGCAGCTGTACATGTATAGATGCCGGTATGTTCACGTTTAGCACTCGATATCGATAAAATGCTCGATTTGCTGCTTATACGATTTGTACGCATTACCGGTTGCTTTGAATGTGAATGCAGATCATCGGAAGCATGTTCGAAACTCCAATGCAACTTGATGGGACGATCGCCTTTCTGAATTTGACAAAGTAAATCCACTGAATCGCCCGTATTGATTACATCGTCATAGTTAAAAGGTATTATTTGCGGTAAAACTAAAGAAAATCAAGATTAAATACACTTTTATAATATAAAGCTTGAAATTATTATTATTTTTTCAAATAATCTCAACCGCATTTTATATCATGAAAATGTTCAAAAGAAACCTTTTTTAATCAGCATCAATGTCATGCTAGCGTATTATTCAGGTCCAGAAAGTTTTCGCAATTTCTATTCCTAACCAACTATTTCAGCCATTTTTCCTTTTAAGAGGTGTTGCATGCATACTTTTCGAAGAACAAGGAAAACATATTTTCTCTCGAGTTTTTTTTTCTTTTTTGTTAACATAGTAAAAGAATTACTTCATTGACCCTTTTAAACACAAAACAAGAGCAAGATCTACGCAATACTTTACGAAAATTCAGTCGTTGAGGCATAGCTCTTGAAAACCACTTAAAACGGAACATTGTCGCGAAAATCCGTGTTAGCTTTGTGTATCTCTGCGCTATAACTCTCTTGCGATTCACTATAGCTTATGATTGAACGAAGGATTTAAAATCATTGATATTCGCATTTTTGGTAAAGCTTTCTAGGAAAAACAGACACCGTTTGGTAAAATAATGCACCCTATGTCCTGCGCTTTGGAATAGGTTGTGATCAGAGAAAAAAAAAAAGTTCATCGTTCAATCCCACGAGTCAAGGCTGTTTAGAAAAGGTCATTGAGGTCGGCTCAATGAAGTCGGCGGCTTGGTTTCGCAACTAAATTTTAGGTAAAAAGGGGACTCAAGTTTCCCGCAGTAGTAGAAGTGCTATCCACAGTAGTATTAGGAATCCTCAAAGTCTCTAGAGTTTAACTCCGCTTGACTTAAAACTTTGGGGAAATATTCTTGTAGTGTTATGCTATTAGATAAAAGAAAATTTGAAATTCAAATTTCATGTCATCCATTAAATCAAGAAACCGAGTAAACGGAAAAAACTGAATTTTTATTCTATTAAGCAGAAAACTAAAAACTATAGCGAGAACACAACCTAAACATGGATATCTGCCGTAAATTATTAAAAATGGAATTGATCAACTTTCTTTATTTTTAGAGGCGTCAACTTTCAATTCAATATAAATAGCTACGATTTCCTCCTGTTGTTGCTGTAGGACCTAAAAAAAAAAATCCAAACTAATCAAAACACTTCTCTTAAGAAGCGAAATTGAAAGCTTAACCTCCAACCTTCAGTTCAGTTGTAGCAAAAGTAATTTATCAAAAGGTTTTCACACAATAGCTCTTTATTTCAGTTTTCTTTTTCTTTTGGAAAAAAGTGAACTCTTGGACACAAAATATTTCTAATTTTCTAAAATTCAAAGAATAAGAATTCATTTTGAACGTGACACCTATTTGCGAAACAACATACTCTTAGCTGAGAATACTTGGCAACTATTGATAGCTCATATGCACTCAAAAGTGTCTCATTAGACGAAATAATAGGTCTACCGGAAAGTTCTGGCCATTTTTAGAACATAAGAAAATCTTAGTTCCCGAATATGGTCCGAAATTCTTTTGAAAACCTGAATCGAGGCCTTCCGCTATCTCCGATATTTTCAAAAAATTATTTTACCGCAACATCATCTTGACAGTAATGTAGTGGAAAGCGTGGCTTATCGGAAAGGTCGAAACAATCTATTTGAAATCTTCCACATATCAGAAACTACACCTTCACCAAACATTTTAAATAAATCTGTACATACTTCTATAGCATGTCTACCAAAGACATCAGCATAAGTGATCTTTATCACTAGCCATGGCTACACGATCGTCTCTTACCTCATATTAATTTGAATCATCTTCGTTTTAGTTGATTTGCTAGATTAGGTGTCATGTATATAGACAGTGACGAAAAGAGAGAGCCAAATATGCTTCAAATATGCGTTTGCTTATTGTAATTGATTATAACCAGAATGGAGAGAACTTTCCAATGGACCTAATGTATTAAGCTGAAGAATTATCACAAAATCTTTTTTTTCAATTTTTTTTTTACAATATTTTGGCTCAATTGTCCGCATGGGTTACTTCCCCATCTCTTACCATTTCCTCTCTTCTCTGGGATCGTCACCATATATTACCTCCTGAGTGACTGTTTATGTTCAAAAAAAAAATATATGAATCTAAACTGCAAAAGAGTGTATTATTTTAGGCATTTGAGGATAATTATTATCGAGGAATTATTTCTTGGATGCAAGTTAAAAAGACTAAATAAAGAGAGACTTTTTTTTTTTTTTCAATATGCAAAAACAAAATATATCTCAAATACCATTAACCAACAATTCGGTGGTGTAAGTGCTTTGACCGCCTTTGTTGCCGGCCACACAAGAATAATTGCCGGAATTGATGGCCTTTACCGATTCTATGGTCAATAAGTTTATGCGGTCACCAATTTTACTTGTTAAAACACCCAAGTGAGAGAATAGAGGCAGCCCGTTGTGCGTCCAACGTATCTTTAATGGTAAATCACCTTTGGCTATGTGACATGTTAACTGAACGCTATCACCCTCATTCGCTTCACTATCAAAACTAAAAGGGTGTATTAGAGGTGGGACTATGGGGGAGAATAAGAAAGCAAAAAAAGAGCAAAAGGAAAAATAATTGTAATAAAATTGTATGAAAATATTCTTGCAAACATATTGTAGCGTATAAAGCTTGATGTCATTAACCATTAACTTTAAGTTCGGCTTCGTAAGAAAATTCGCCGGCTTGATTTTTCGCATTACATTTGTAAAGTCCGCGATGTTCAGCCGTTATATAATCAATGTTTAAGGTACTTGCTTTGGTGGACATGCGACCAATAATGATTTCATAATCACCACTGCGTAGAGTTTGATTATTTAAAATCCAGGTTATATTAATGGGTAAATCACCCCTCGTAATAGAACACTGCACACCTATTGACTCGCCGGAATTAGAGGCATCATCCCCAAAAGAGAATGGTTTTATTTGAGGAGCCACTAAAACAAGCGAAGAAGCAAAGTTAGTTCTATTAAAACTTCGACTTCCCTTAATCGATTCGATAAGAAGAGCAGCTTTATATAGGTTTAAATGTGTAGGATTTTAGATAAAATTTATAAGTAGATAAAAATTAAGATAAATTTTCAATTTCACAAAGTTTCGTTTTAATCACCAACCGTTAACTTTTAATTCGGCCGATTGTTCAGTTATTCCTGCTTCATTCGTAGCTATACATTTGAAAATGCCTCGATGATTGCCTTTAATAGCGTCTATACTTAGAGAACTTAATTTCGTAGACATTTGGATTATTCGTATGCCAGCGATTTTATCCGTTATGGTCTGGCCATTCAAGGTCCAACGTAATTGTAATGGTGTATCACCTTTAAACACTGCACATTGCACCGCCGTACTGTCGCCGTAATTAGAAGGTTCATCCCCAAATGCAAAAGGCATTACTTGAGGTGGTACTACATTAGTTGAAAAAATGACTTCAATCAGGCAAGATGAAATTTTTAAGTAGCACATAACCAGTGTTATCGCCAGTTTGATTGTATTGAAAAGTATGTTGTGGCTTTTATTTATTCAGATAAGCTTAATTGTAAATTCCCACACAAGCCCTGATCTAAAACGTTTTCGAAGCCTTGCTTTTACTTATTAAGCTAAGCTGAATTGTAAATCCACCACAAGCCCAAATCTAAAACGTTTTCGAAGCCTTGCTTTTACTTATTCAGCTAAGCTGAATCATAAATCCCCCACACAAGCCCTAATCTGAAACATTTTCAAAGCCTTCCATTTACTTATTTCGCTCAGCTAAATTGCAAATCTCCCACGAGACCTGATGTGAAAGCTTTTCGGAGCCTACCTTTACTTATTCAGCTAGGCTGAATTATAATTCGCCGCCACAACTTTTGGTCTGAAACGTTTTCGAACCTTTTTTTTACTTATTCAACTAAGCTGAATTGTAAATCTCCCACAAGTCCTGATCTGTAAGCTTTTCGAAGCCTTCCCAAGGTATATATTAAAATTTTTAACTACTTAGCTTCGCTGAATTCTGCATATTTGAAATTAAAACAATATCAAATTGTCGTTCGTTAAATAAAAAAAACTCTCTACTTTATTAACGCCACAGCTCAACAACTCTCGTTCCGGAAGTTGATAGATTTACCCGCCGAAAGTTATATTTGATAGATTAAAAATGTGCAAAGAGCGTAAGCAAAATAAAACAGAACTGATATATACGTATATATATTTTTTGTTGTTGTTAAGCTTCGTTTACGATAACGTACTTAATTAGTTAAAAAAATTTCACACCAACCGTTCACTTGTAATTCGGCTGTATATTCGCTAGAACCAGCTTTATTGGAGGCTATACACTTGTAAATGCCACGATGCACGGCCATCAATGACTCAATATTTAAAGAACTTGTACGTTTATTTAAACGTACGACATTGAAATTATTTTCTCCACTGATTACAGGAGACAAATTTAAGGACCAACGTATCTCTAATGGCAAATCGCCCTTAGGTACTACACAATTGACACTAGCTATCTCACCCATATCAGCTGTATCTTCGCCAAAGCTAAAAGGTAAGACTTGTGGAGGCACTAAGGATAGATAGAAAAAAAAAAAATTACAACAAAATAATTAAATATTAAAACTACAAAAGCATTTTTAGCATTTATCTATATTTATATATACATATATATATATATAAATAGAAAAAGCAACCGTTCGACCAACCATTTACCACCAATTCTGCGCTATATTCAGCAACGCCTGCTTTGTTCGCAGCTAAACATTTGTAAAGACCTCGATGATGAGCCTCTAAAGAATCTATACTCAACGAGCTGGTGCGCGGATTCATTCGCTGCAAGGTGAACCGATGCTCACCGTTAATAACTGGTGCTGAATTTAAAGTCCAACGTATTTCTAAAGGTAAATCACCTTTAGGGACCATACAAAACACTCCCGCTATCTCGCCCATATTGGCTGTCTCGTCACCAAAGGTAAAAGGCTGAATTTGTGGAGGAACTTATCAATGGAAAGGATAAAGGAAAGAAATCTTTTATAGAAACAGAAAAACAAAACTTTTTTTGAATTTTTAATCTTAAAATACGAAAAATGGGAAAAATAAATTATTCACACCATTGACTTCCAAAACTGCTACATACTCAGAGAAACCAGCTGAATTATTCGCTATGCACTTATAACTGCCACGATGGAAGGCTTCCAATGATTCCATATTCAAAGAGCTGGTACGTTTGTTCATTTTCATAATATTAAAACCATTTTCCCCGTTAACAATTAAGGCCGAATTAAGCGTCCAGTAAATATCGATAGGTAAATCACCTTTGGTAACCATGCAAGTAACACTGGCTACTTCACCACGATTTAGAGTTTCTTCGCCGAAACCGAAAGGACTAATCTGCGGGGGCACTAACCGAAACAAAATTTTAATTTGTTAAGCTAAACATTAGAAAATCATGAGAGTCTAACTATTCGTAACCATCCCTATTGATCCGTCTATATGTCCGTGTGATGCTTCAATCTTTAAAAAAAATTATCAAAAAACTTGTACACTTCGCAATGTCCCTGCGTCAATGAGGGAAGTTTAAGTGACGAGCGGAAGCCATCCACTATACGCTGTTCTCATTTTGTGGCATCTTCCTGATCGATGTGTAGCGCGTGTACTTCACTTCAAGAAAAATTGTATGTGACGGAGATGTTTTTTCAACAAGGTAAGGTAGCATTGTTCGCAATTATCTCATGTTCAAATCCACGTGAAATGGCGATAATGAAGTTCGCTGACTAATGAAAAACTCGTTTAATCCTAGACTATATTTAGTGCAGACAATGAACGTAGAAGAAACTTGACCGAAAACTGATTTTGATAAGAAATTTTTAAGGTTAGGATGGCACATTTCAGTTCCAGCTCTACTGAACAACCAACGCGCACCAAGGCAACTTGAAAATGTACATCTTTACTTTATTTAATTAATTTATACTACACATAAGAAGAGGTGGTAAGCGCTTAGCAGCTTTTACTTATACAAAAAAAAGAGCTTAACCCACCACTCGCCTGTAATTCAGCAGCATATTCAGCTAAATCGGTTCAATTAATTGCTAAGCAACGATAGAATAACATTTAAAATGCTGATATGCGACCAGCACCACCATCTAAGTCCATAATAATTGGTTCCGAATTTAAATACCAATACATGTACGTTAAGTGGAAAATCAGCGTTCAAGAGCACACAAATAATACTTAGGATATCCCCCGCATATGATAGATTTCTAAATCAGGCCAACAGATTCTACTTAAGAAGGAACTGAGAAACGGTTATTAAATAGGATAGAAAAAATATGTAAGAAAATTTAAAAAGTAAGCATAAAAAAGAAGCGTAAATTTTTTATTGTAAACCGAACCATTAACTTTCAGATCGGCTGAATGAATAGTAAATCCCGCTTTATTATTGGCTATACACTGATAAACTCCACGATGTTTACTCTCTAGAAAATTGATATTTAGAGAACTCGTCCTAGGGTTTAAACGTAGCAAAATAAATCCGTCCTTTCCATCAACTATGGGTTGCGAATTTAAGGTCCAATGTATATTTAAGGGTAAATCACCCTTACTAGCCATACACTGAGCACCAAACATATCACCGACATTTAAGGCTTCGTCGCCAAAGGAAAATGTTATAATTTGAGGTGGTACTGCAGGAAAATTTTTTGATAAAGGAAGAGTCAAAAAAAGAAAGGTTCATAAAATACATGTAGACGATCTATTTTAATTATTTTCTTAATCCAAATACATATATAGGGTACCATTGACTTTTAGTTCGGATGTGTGGAAAGCAGATCCTGCTTTATTTTCAGCTATACATTTGAATAAGCCGCGATGATGTTGTCCCACGTTCGCTATATTTAAGATGCTAGTCTTTGGTGATAGCTTTAATATAGTAATGCCCTCTTCGCCATTAACAATGGGACGTGAGTTTAAAGTCCACTTTATATTAATGGGTATATCACCCTTTTGTATCATACATTGTAAGCCAGCATTTTCACCGGTATTAACCGGTTCTTCCCCAAAAGCGAAAGGTATAATTTGTGGAGGTACTTTAAGAGTCAAAAAAGCGAGAATAACAAGATTTGTTAATAGTTTAAAAAGCAATCGCTTAAGGATGACTGTTATGTGCTGATAACATTGGCGATAGGAGCGCCAGTCGAAACAGGAAAGGAGGAAAGAAAATAAAAATTAAAAAAAGAAGAAGTAAAATCACTATAGTGAGCAATTGCCCGCCATTATATACCCTACACCACTTTGTCTAACACAATTATTTATAAAACAACGTTTCAAAATTACTCATCATATGGAAAGTGTTCGAACACTTGATCCGTTCCGGAACATATTCGTTCGTCTGTGTACCAAATTTCATTAGAAATCTTAACAATTGCGATCTGTGGGTTGAACGCAGGCATACAAGACGGACAGGCGGACAGACAACCTTAGCGTTTAATATAGTTTGTGCCGATCTCAAATCCTTGTAGATGTTGTACACATCGCTACAAAGGTAATATATCCTTGTGCCACAAGCGGTGTAGGGTAAAAAAGAACAATTGATATCTATTCAAAAACTGAAATCGAAAAATTCCTTATTCTATACCATTTATAGCCAAAAGTGCCCAATGCTTAGTCACACCAGCACCATTGGTAGCTATGCAGCTATAATTGCCACTATGTCTTGCTCTAACGGATTCTATATTCAAAACACTAATACGAGGACTGTTGCGGGTAACTACTATGCCATCATTAGTAAATAAACGGCCACCGTTTTTCGTCCAATGTATATCCATAGGTAAATCGCCCTTGTTAACAGTGCAGTAAGCGGAAACCATATCCATTTCATTTACGATATCTTCTCCAAAGTTAAAAGGCAGCATTTGTGGTAAAACTTGAAAGGTTTGGAATTAAGGAGAAAACTAAATAAACATAATAAAAGTTGACGAATCTAAAACAAAAAAAAAAAAAAAAAATTTGTAATAACCATTAACGGCTAGCAGTGAAGACTGCTTAGTAACACCAGCATTATTAGTAGCCACACAAGTATAGTTGCCAGCATGGCGTGCTCGTACCGATTCTAAGCTCAACACACTTAGTCTAGGACTATGACGCATAATTACTAAACCATCGTTTGTATACAGCCGACCACCGTTTTTAGTCCAATATATATCCATAGGTAAATCTCCCTTATTGACAGTACAAGAAGCCGAAACCATATCCAATTCATTGATACTTTCTTCACCGAAATCAAAAGGAATGATTTGAGGTAAAACTTTTAGAAAATGAAGAGAAAAAAAAGTCGTCCAAATGATCGAAGACAAACGAAAAGTTCTTTTCAAATTTACAAATATGGTGAAAAAGTGGACAATAGCTCACCCTTGAGGGCTTGCGGTGCATGATGCAATGATCGTTTCATTATGTCGGACTTCTATTATGTAGTGAATCATTGATAGTATTGTAAGTCTTAATAAAAATATGGTGGGAAGTTATTTAATGACTGTTTAAAAATTAAAACTAAAAGATCTAAGAAATCAAAAAAAAAAAAAAAAAAAAAACAGCAACAACTATCTTTCTAACCATTAACTCTTAACAGAGTCCAATATTTGGTAACACCAGCATTATTGGTAGCGACACATGTATAATTGCCAGCATGTCTGGCTCTTACTGATTCTATAGTTAAAACACTCATGCGCAGGCTAGTTTTGGTCACCACTACACCATCATTAGTATAAATGCGGCCACCATTCTTCAACCAAGCCACGTCAAGAGGCAAGTCTCCTTTATTAACAGTGCAAGAAGCCGATACCATTTCCAATTCGTTGACACTCTCCTCGCCAAATTCAAAAGGCACTATTTGCGGCAGTACTTTACACATTTTTTTTTTTTTTTTTTTTTTTTTTTGGGTATAAAAGGACAATGCAAGGACGAGAACAATCAATTTTACTTTAATAAAAATAAAGAATTTATTTTTCAAAGTCTACTACATCGTTAAAAATATCTCTATTCGTTCACCATTAACTCTTAGTTCGGCCGTGTGATAGGCCACACCTGCTGCATTACGAGCGGCGCATGTGTAGTTGGCTCGATGACGTGCATGTACCGATTCTATACTCAACATACTAATGCGTTGTGTGGTCTTCGTTATCAGTATACCATCGTTAGTCATAAGACGGCCTACACCCCATTTAGGTTCCGGAGCTGTAGTCCAATACAATTCTAAAGGCATATCACCTTTATTTACCGTGCAAGTGGCAGAAACCATATCATTCATATTGATTATATCAGAACCGAAGTCGAAAGGTACAATTTGTGGTGGCACTAGCGAAAAAGATATGATTTTTTTTTTTTTTTTTATAAAACTTTAGCTTAGATAACTTGCGCACTAAAATGTTCAACTTTAACTTTTCCTTTCAAAAAACATAGCAGAGATCCCTTTCACCGTTAGTTTTCTTTTAGGAGTTCGCATTAGAGCCCCCATAAAGTTTCTATTAGGTACTTGCATGTATTTTGATCACTTTTTACCTTGAAAATGGCATTTATAGGGAAAAATTCTCCATCTTCTGCAACTTTTGCTCATGTCTCTGGCACAATGGCGGTATCGCCATGATAGAAGAACGATACTGGTTTGACTGGGATCCAATCGACGAACCATTTTCGCACTTCTTCAACATTTTGAATCCGCGTAGCAGTCAAGTCATACGGCATCGATCTGAACAAGCTGTAATTAGAAGGCATTATGTCTGGTGAGTACCGGCTGAACCTGCCATTGGAGTTGCAAGAGTGCACCTTTGACAACGCTTGCAACGTGTAGGCGAGCGTTGACATGCAAGAGAAAGACTTCGTATCTGTTAACCCCTGTTGTGGGTTTCTGCAACAATACATGATTCAATTTATTCAATTCTACAGTAACAGCTTCATTCGGTTTTAGCAGCTCGTAATACACTACGCCTTGCTGATCCTATCGCATGGGCCGCAAAACTCTATAGCCATGAATATTCCGCTTCGATGTCGACGTGGATGGCTCTCCTGGACTAATCTATGATCTGTGGGTCGTAGTAGACCCACTTTTCAACGCTAAGCACAATATGCCAGGAAGAATTCTTCTTTTTTTGCCTGGCAGGCAATAAAACCGCGATGTTGAAATGATTCGAAATGCCATTTTCACTCGATTCGTATGGTAGCCGTTTTCCCTTCTTATGGATCTTTCCCAATGCATGAAAACATCTAGAAACAGTTGATTCATCAGCTGCTAAGTTTTGCGAAATTTCTTTGGGAGTTTTAAGGGAGTTTTCGTCCAATAAATCTTGGAGTTCATTGTCTTTGAACTTTTTTGGTCTTCCATGTCGTTCTATGCCGTTGTTATCATTTTTAAAGCCTTGAAAGCAAAATCAACAATTGGGATAGGACGAAGCAGCATCACCATAAAGTTCTCTTCGTGGACTTGGGTGGTAGATTCTGGCGAATCAAACAGCAGAAATAATGAATGTCGAAAATGCAACTTCACGTTAATACTTGTCATTACTTTATCAATTTCACCAATATGGTTCGCTGGCCAAAATACATGCAAGCATCTATTACATTCGTGCCTAAAGAAAATTTCTGAGCGGATTAACCGTATATCTGTCCGTCGTTTTTTTTTTTTTGTGCAATGATTGGGTTAACAACATATGAAAAAAAGCTTAAGTTTGGCCATATCAACTCTGAAAACGAAAATAATTGGCTTGTAATGGTTATAAACAAAAACGCTAACATTGTAGCAGGCAATGGTCTGCGATTTAACACAACAACTTCCCAAGACGACCTAAGAAATAAATTTTGAAATAAGTCATCTGCTATGCCTACTAAGCCAAAACCAGTGGAATATTTCTTTATATTTGCGATTGCGGAGTGAACAGATGCATACTTTCTTACACTTCTTCTTTTGGGTTGCATGCCTACTTTTTCACATTTTTTTTTTTTATAACATCCTCACACATTTTGCAACATGCTCTTCAGAGTCCAAGTATATTTTATGTAATCCTGTAAAAAAGTATTGGGGATTTGAGTAAATAGGGCAGTGTAATAATCATGCGTGGGTCCTTTTAAAGATAAAATAGCGACTAAAAGAGATTTTTTCGCTCCGAACTGCAAACTCTTTCAAATAATAAGATTTCTGAAAATTTTTCAAATATGTTTTAATCATATCCTCGTTAATGTTCGCTGGGCATTAGAGACCCTACAAAGTATAAGTATATCTCCGATAACGCATAGAATTTAACTTGACTTAGCTCTAAGCATCCATCATGCGCCCAGCGAACATTAATAAAGAAAATTGCGAAACAAGTTATAACATTATAAGCGGTCAAAGGCCCAAAGTTAAATACCTTATCTAATTGCGCCAAATGAAATCATCATCATCAAACCCCGAAAGTTAAACTTTGTTAAAGATGGGCTTACTTTTGAAAGAAACCTTTATATTGGAAAGGGGTTTGAAAAATTTATCGATGTAGCCCATAAGTTTGGATATATCAAATCACTATTTTTTGGATATGAAATCACTATTTTCGAGTCACTTGTACTATAATATGTCCTACAAATTTACTGCTTAGTTTCTTTAAGAAGGTGACACGGGACGGGCGAGGGAAGTTTTGAAAAAAAGATTTCATTTCATTTCTCATTGATATATATTAAAAATGCAAAATTTATTTCATATAGTAACTTTTTAGAATAGACAGTTATACGGGAATCTGTTGGGAAACTAGTTCGGTTCAATCCATGTTCAATGAGGTTCTTTCATCAAAGTATTTCGAAAATTGTAATCTGTCGTTGGAATACATGGATGTTGAACACAGAGACAAGTGTTAGATAGGCGGATGGACAGACATGTCTAAATCTATTCAAATGGCGATTGTTAATCGATTAATGCAACGAAAAATAAGTCGACCTCAGATTCTTTTGAACGTTGTCCACATTCGCACATAGTTAGCATAGACCCTACCAGAGATGTTGTGGGTTTAACTAAAATATATGCTCAAGGTGATAAGTGAAGCCCTTGTATATTGTAAACCGAGCCGAGCCGCAATGATCAATAACGACAGTCATCGTATGGGACTAAAAAATCCCATTTGATTTGCTTTTTGCCACATGTAATGACAACTGTTTGCACAAATTTAAATATATTCCCGAAAAACGAATATTCAAATGTTAACTCAAGTACTTCAGCAAGCACTATATGATTTACAAAACCAAATATATTTGAATTTAGGTCTGACTTGAAATTATTCTCTAAAGTCCCAAAATAATTTCCATGTGTGTACTCGTTGGAAGAATACGACGTCCACCGAAAATTTAAATGTAAAGAAGTACAACATTAGAAAAAAACAAAACAAGACCATCGTTGAATCAATTCTTTCCTTTAATTATGGTTACAGTTTCAATTTTGATTTGTTTTCCTTTCAAGTCGCGCAAACATTTTCGTTCGTTATATTCAGCAAATGTCTTACAACGCTTTAGAAAATCATAAGGAATTCTTAAGGAAATTGGCTCAACCATTCGTTTCTCTAAATCTTAGAAAATTTTATCTTCGATAAAAACATATATCGAGATTTCAGAGCATATTGACAACTCATCCGCAGACAGAAGGATCTTAAAGAGCACTTATATTCTGCCAATTTATGCATTGGCTAAGCTACAAACTGATTATGAAAGCTGGTAACAGTGTTAGGAGAATATGTTGCTTTAAAAAGAATGATTCGTGAGCTCTCCCTTGAGATTCAATGCTGGGGACAATGACCAAATGGATACTTGTACAAATTTCGCTTTTTGCTTGCAAATCAGCGAACTTAATGAATAAATCATTAACTGTATGCATGATAGGAGTGTAGAAAACAGGTAGATAATTGATTTTAGAAAACTATGCACTTGTTCAGCTCTAAGTTGAACAAAGGGTTGAACATTCTCTTCCTCTATCAACCTAGCTCTCTCCTTTCTCTCACTTTTTCGCTCTCTCTATCTGTCTATCTGTTTCTCTTCCTAAATATATATATATACCTTTTCCCTCCCTTCTTTTCTATATATCTAACTACCTATCTCTTTCTCTCTCTTTACCTATCTATCTGTCTCTACCTACATACCTATGTATTTCCCTATATATATATCTCTCTCTCTCTCACTCTCTCTCTGTTTATCTCTCTCTATCTCTCTATCTCTCTCTCTCTCTCCCTCTCTTCCTCTTACTGTTTAGCTGCAAAAAAAGCCAAGATCGTCAAATCTGACCAAAGAGTTCATTGCTCAACTCAGGACTTTTTTCTTATGAACATAAAAGATAATAAATTCGATATTGGGCGAATTCAGAAACTTATAGTTTATAATACTTGAACTCCGTCGGATTCATTAAAAGACTTTGGCTGCCTTTGCTTTCTTATCCCGAAAGCAAAAAAATTTTTATACGGTACAGTGGAGCTCTTTATCCGTCCATTGAACTATTAGATTACACGCGAACGTTAAGTAATCATAAGGGCTGAAGAGCCTAGATTTCCTTAAGAACTCCTTTTTTTAAAAAAACCCCAAAGGATCACATTTGTCTAGCAATGCAATCCTACGTTAAGGAACCTTAAATGACTTACCCATAACTTGAACTTCTAAGGATCCACGTGCCGAATAGCCTTCAGCGTTTTTCGCCACACAGGTATATGTTGCCTGGTCTGAGTTGCGTTCCACATTTTCAATAATCAAGGTGCCATTAGGAAAGACTTTTTGTTTGCGATTAATGGGTAAAGCACGGTTGTCTAAAAATATTTAAAAAAAAGTCGAGGCTTTAAACTGATAACAAAGCATTCAAATACTGTTATTAAAATTTACCTCTTTCCCAAACTATCGAATCAATTGGGTAACCAGCTACAGGACAAGTCACGTAAAGCGTTTCTCCAGCTACAATAGCTTTCTTTTCCATTTGCCGAATGTAAGGTAGACCGTAAACATTTAATTTGGCCGAGTGTTCAGCAACACCTACTTTACTCTTCGCTATACATTTATAGAGGCCACCATCGTTAGCATGCACCGAAGTAATATTTAGGAATGACACAACATCACCGTTTACTGTCACATACTGTCCGACCTGATATCGTTCATTGTTGGCAATTTTTTTACCATCTAATTCCCAAGATATTTCAGGAGTAGGATTACCTCCAGCGACGCATCTTAAGAATACGCTTGGTCCGGGTTCCATAGTCTCTTCGGGGAATGTTTGGCGTATAACAGGAGGATCAAAGCGGCCGCCCAATTTCAATTCAGCACTAGCTTCAGCCGATTCCTGATCGTTACGTACAAAACACTGATACATGCCCTTGTCTTCCTTCTTAACCGATTCAATGCGCAGAACAGGATCATTGTGATCAATTGCTTTACCATCTTTTAGCCAACTGATTGTCTTAATGGGGTTACCGCTGTATTGACATGTGAAAACGGCCGGCCGTCCAAAATCTACAGTCTGAGTAGGTGGATCAATTTTCGCGGACAAAGGTGCGGTAACAGTTAAAACGGTTTCCACACTCTCACCGCCTACTGAATTATTCACAACGCAAAGATATTTTCCAGAATCTTCAACGACAGCATCTTTAATGATCAAAGTGCCTGAAACTTGTTTAACGCGATCATTTAGAACCACAGCCTGTTTACGAGTGGTGCCATCAATGAATTTATACCATCTGCAAAATAAAAAAAAGACAAAAAAAAAGTGCATGGTTAATTCAAAATTCTTCGTTTCCATATTTGAAATAGCCTCTGCAAAACGATCTAAAGTGAAATGCTGCGAATTAATTTCTTTTTTAATTTTATTTATTTTTTTTTTTTTTAATTTGAGTCAATTCTACGAATTTATCGCGTGCAACTAGCTCTTCACAAGCATTTCATTTCACATTATTTCAAGACTATTTTTTGTCAAAAAAAAAATTTTAAAAAACAAACAATAAAAAGCACCTAGAAACCTGGCAAAATCTATAGAAGACCAAATGGACTATCTTGTAGCATTTGCAACTAAACTGCTCGGCCAACACATCTCTATTAATTCTTTAAATTACCAGACCTTGGGGATGAACTACTTTCTTTGTTTATTTGTCGCATAGAAGAACACTAGTCAAACGCCGATGGAATTTTTAGCGCAACATTCCAAGTCCATCCACTTCAAAGGAGCAAGGGAACTAAAATCTTTTGTAAATATTTTACTACACCCACGCATAACTCCGCGGGAACAAATACACCTATGTGCATTCTCATCATGTCGTTGGCAGCAATCAAAAATACATTTCAAAAACAGGTATTGGTCGCACCCTGCCATTTCCATATCACCTTGGTACGTTTAAAGACGCAAGAATTAATAATACACCTAACGAGGCCAAATTTGAAAATGTGCCTAATGTGTTCACAATAGATAAAAGCGGAAATAATTTGAGTCAACGAGAACTCTTACGATATTTTTCATGATGTATTCTGCGTATCTATCTCAAATTGGAAAATCGATTTTAGACGTTCCCTAAACTTGCTGCCAATGCTGCTCTCACTATCCATGTAAAGTGATGCTCTCTGAACTCCCGATTTGTAAAAGCACTCTAATGAAGGCCAGGCCGGCGCTCTATATATCTTGCTAATAAAACATGTACAAACATTATAGTGGGCCACGGGCCATCGTTAAATATCCTCTTCGTATTCGAATAAAGACTTTTCAAAGTGAGGCCTTATACGGGAAGTGGTCGAAAACGTGGTCTAATCTGAACAATTTCCTATAGTGTTCATCCCTTTACCAAAAACACGTCAGTGTGCGAAATTTCAATAAGATGAAGAATATAGATATAGAATTACTTTCTGAATCGATATAATATAAGATGGCTTTGTTCCGCACAAACTTAATATACGCTTGTACCACAAATCATGTAGGATATAAAAATGACCTTCACAATGTCTTGTCAGCTCAGTAAGTTGATACCTAAAGAGCACATTGATGGAAGCACTCTATTTAAGAAGTGGTTGTGCTTCCAATAAATTAAATTGCGAAACCTGTGCCCGCAACTATACTATTAGAAGTAACAGAAGAAGAACCTTGAGAAATGTGTGAAAGAACCGGTCCTTCGTCTCATTTATGCCCATCAACAGTAACCGAATCAAATTAATACTGAAGGATGCGGATTTTTTCTTTCAGGAGTGGCATATGTAGTAAGTGAGCGGTTTTTTTCGAAAGCGATATAATCCTGCTTTATTTTATAGCAATTTTTTTTTAATTGCCGATAATCGTAAAACCTGAAAAACATTTATTGAGAAAAATTGGAAGACTATCTTTAAAAATTGAGTAAGACATTGAACAAAAAATAGTTTTGAACCATCTACGCCGGATATTTGAGTATGTTGCGAAATTATACCCATATATAATATTTGAAAAATTTTGTGGACCGAATTTCCCGAAGTGTTGACACGAAACAAAGTTGGGCCATTTTTGAAGAGATTGACATCTGGCAGTGAAAAGATACTCACATGCGGCAATAATATGCGTGATTCAAATTGGGTGAAAGAACACAAACGATGGCAAAGGTCGGGTTGAGGTAGTCGGGAAGATGATAAGTCATAAGATGTTTGGTGACATTGAAGGAGAACGGTTCAATAGAAGCCCAGCTAACCCCACCAGGTAACTGATGCCACTCCATACTGTCAACAACTAACACGACCGAGGTAGAATTGCAATTATCCGACAAAAATGACAAAACTTCACTTGAAAATTTTTAATCCATTCACCCTGTAGGTCTAATCTTACTTCGCCCGAGTGCCATTCATTCATATCATTCTCTTCAGTACTTTCTTACAGTGACTTCAAAAAAGTACTTTGGAAATCGTTTAGGTCGCGATTTAGTCAATGCACAATAATTTTTGATATATAACAAAAGACGGTTTGTGCGTCAGGACATTTTTCCTTGATCTAGGATTAAGTATAAATTTACCTATGCAATGGTACTGGATAAGCTTGTCCCGGACAATGCAATACGCTAGGACTACCTTGAGAAATCTCATTAATTTCTATACTTTTGAAAGCGATTTTAGGTTTAACGTGACCCATAGGTTCTAGAAATTCAAAAAGTGATTAAAATTTCAATTAAAAACATTGATCCGAAACTGCTTGAATTTGGAAGAAATTTTATTAAAAAAAAACAAACAAAATGTTATGAAAATACCTGAATATAGGCATTGGATATGACTGAGCTTGACATAACAGGGCGAAGCTGTCATGAAAATTCATAGTGTACTCCTGTAAACGATCACCGGACAATTTAGGTGCCACACTACCAATAGGTTCTAAAAATTTATTCAAAAAACACCGAGATAAACGTTAGAGTAAAGCAAAAACATTCTTCAAACCGCCTGAAAGTTGGATAATAATTTCTACCTGAAAACTGGTGTCGGATTAGATTGAGCCAAACATAAAATGACAATTGATTGCGAAGTTTCCCGTGTTAGCTCTTGTAGGCGTCCACCGGAAATTTTTGGGCTTACACTGCCCATGGGAACTAATTAA
Organism: Glossina fuscipes; assembly: GCF_014805625.2. NCBI lineage: Eukaryota > Metazoa > Arthropoda > Insecta > Diptera > Glossinidae > Glossina > Glossina fuscipes. Next base: position 535,435 of record NW_023998422.1, on the reverse strand, counting down.
GAAGATATTTAAAAGTGTTTCATTTAATGATTATATACCACTAACCGTATTATGGGCACTGGGTAAGCTTGAGCTTGACATAAAATGGCGAAACTTTGACCGATTTCTTTGTAAAACGTAAAACTTTTTGATTCACCCGAGAACGTAGGAGGCTTAGCACCAACAGGCTCTTTAAAATAAAAAGTAGGAATTTATTACCATAGCTCACAAAAAAAATAAAATAAAAAATTTCAAATTTACTCTATTTAAATTATATTAAAAAAAAAAAAAGAAAAATCGCAACCGATTTATCTGCCACAACCTAAACTTGAGGAAAAGAGCGCTTTGCAGCAAACATTTTATATGCTTACCTCAGCAGAGGTATCGGGTATCCTTGAGCTTCACAAAAAAAAGCAAAACTTTCACCATAACGACGATATATAGTTAAACTGGCGATATAATTGGAGAAGGATGGAGCTTTAGCACCCATAGGTTCTAAAAATTACCATTTGAATAAAGATCACAGTTAAATTTCAATATGTTTTCCAAAACCAGTGGGTAGAATATCGCGAACTATTTGATCTTGCCTACGAATACAGATGTAATGCTTAAAAAATTTTCTACACCTACATATATTGACACTGCAACAACAAATATCTCTTCTGTTTCCCGATAATAAAATGCTTAAAATCGCTACAATTATGGATGGGATGTTAAGTCTGGCAAATTTCAATGTGCCATAAAAAAGTTCTCCGAGCAAAACTTAATATAACCGTTGGAGAGGCTTATAATTATCGTTATAGTATTTATGGAGAATTCACGCTGTGCTAGTTTCATTTTTTCACAGGGCATGATTTGCCCACAGTAGCTAAACAAACTTTCGCTTTATCAACCTCATATATGACATAGTGTAAAAATATTGTCCTTTCAAATATTAATTATTTTAGATAATGTCATGTTTTGTTTATAATATTTTGTAAAAAATTCTCCAAAAGTTTTATTTTAACTGTATTTTGACTTAAATCCCTCCAAGACTTCGTTTAACAGATTTCTGTTAACGGCTTAACAAAGCTCTCTCTGAAAAAAAAATAAATAAATAATGGTTCGTGTCTTTGCTAGTTACATTTAAACACGCACACCCTTTTTCACTACAATTACTACTACTAAAAATTTACAAGATTTTTACAAATACCGCAACAACAATATTACAACAAGATAAACACTGGAACTGAATAAGCACGACCTTGACATACCAATAACAAATTTTCACCTTGCTGTTACCAATCTGTTTAACTATAAAGCAATAGTTGGGACCTAAAAACCCACAATATTCTAAACGAATCTTGAGAAACGAGACCTTTAAGTGGGGCTTACAAAAAAATTAAAAATTTGTTCAAATTTTATTTTCTTTTGTCGCAAATGTCTTTCTGCGGCTTAAAATTAGTTTAAGAGGCTGCGTAAATAAGAAAAATTTTGCCCTGCTGTTCTTTATCTTTATATAAATAAAAGCTAACTGTTACCTGTACTTTGTTTGCTGAAGATGGCGTTTCAGAAATTTCTGTTAGCGTCAGTGGAGAATGCTACAGAACGGACATAATGTTTTGTGGAATAGCTTCGATTTGGTCAACATACGGTCTCAGCAAAATGGTGCAAAACCTATAATGCATTTATTGACAAAAAAGTTCAATAGCCGCGTAGTCTTCAAATGTATCTACACAAGCTAGCCGCCAAGATCATGCGATGTAACTTCGTTCGACTTTTTCTTCGTCTTAATGTTAAGTCATTGGATAGATTCAATAGATCTTTCTAAAGGATCTGGATAATTTCAATAGAAACTCTAAAGGATGTTATTTTTCAAGATTAATTTTGTTGTCGATTAAATAAAAGCGAATTTATGGAAATTCTGGAAAAATGGTTCCATGAATGAATAAAGACGTCATGAGCCGCTGTCTAAAATCTATAAAAAATTTTTTTGATGATTTTAAACGTTTTCGTTCGGTTTCAAATTAGAAAAAAATTTTATTTGATCGCCCCATAGAACACGACAAAAACGCTGCTACGGTCATCACACCCAATCAAACATTTTCGATTGTTGTGTCATCGCAAAAGAAAAAACTCAAGTGTATATTTATTTAAAAAAAAAAAAGCAAAAAACCAACGAAAGCAAATTCTTTACTGTTGGATGGGCGTGGCCGATTTTTCCAAATCCTGTAAAAATAGTATACCTATGCGCAGACATTGACTGATTGAACAGTCAGAGAACGTTCTCCATTGCTTGCGACCCGAAACTTGTTTATAGCACAAATATGTATAGACATATAGACGGACCTGACCAGATTGGTAGTGATCAAAATATTTTGTACAAAATTAACTTTTCAACGATTGTTATCAATAACCTAAGAGCCGATTAAGAAATTATTACAAATATTTCCCACGATTCTAAGTCGTTTCATACAAATTTTTGGGAGATTTTGTGATGGCTGAAAAAATGGACCGACACATATTTCAATCTAATTCCAAACTCGTGATAAAATCACTTTAATGAATGCTTTCATAACAACATTTTATCATATTATAAAATTAAACATTCTTTGTTTTTATGGTTTATTTGCTCATGATTTACCTAAATATAGGCACCGGATAGGCTTGTGCTTGACATAGTAGCACCAAATCTGATGAACTTTTACTTGAAAATCCACTTATCGTTGAGATGCTATTAAATGAAGGAGCTTTCGCACCTATGGGCTCTATTAAAAATAAAAAGAAAATAAAAATAGTCGGAGGATGTCGATAATGGTAGAACTATTTAAGAGCAATTGCTTATTATCTCCATTTCAAGTGCGAATATCTTACAATAGATTATAGTAATAATAATTTATGGAACTGTATTAATTAGGTCAAGCTGCTTGCAACACGCAGAAAATCACTTTACAAGTCTCATGAGGAGGGCATTTTCTTAACTAACGTGTGATTCTTAATCAGTTTAACGAAGGCTTCTCGCTATTACTTATCAATCCATTTATTCATTTGTTTCGTCAAGATAATGGCAGCAAATAATTGCCATCAAGCGGGCCTAAGACATTCGGCTTTCGTATTCACTCGAGATGGACCTTTGTGGATCCTTGTTACTCCATATTATATAATCCCACAACCTCTTACCCTCGCGTAAGATTAACGCTTCGTATGCTATCGTATGAATTTCCTCTATCTTTTCGTATACCTCAGTACAATTGATAGTAGGTTACATGGTCTAATATTTATGTCCCGGGGTTCGGAAACCATTATTCCCAAAGATGTCTAAGCCAGACAGTGTGCTTGTGCTTTGAGAACAGCTTGTATGCTTTATCTGTCCGTTGTTTAAAACGGTGAAGGCAACCTAAAAAGTTTCCATGCCCAGCCAAAAGATGGGTTAAGAAAAAGCATACTTTTTCTATCCATTGTTTGAGATAAGAGTGTACGCCCACCTTCCTTTCGAATCCTTTTCCCCGTTACCATGTTCCGTACACCTATCTGTCCATTTATCTATCCATCTATCAGTTTATCTATCTATGTCTAAAATGCGGCTAGAAGCTTGAAAGCCTCATTCAAGTTCAAAAGTCAACCTGCAAATGGTTCGCTGGCAATATTTAAAAAACCTCGCAAAAGCTTCGACAATTTCATCGAGACTGCGTTTATAAATAAAGCAAACTTCCGCCTTTTATCGGTCCAAACTTTCATTGAAATCAATTTTTTTCCTATTTGCCAATTTGCAAAAGCAGGACGGGACTACTTCCAAGCGATTAGAACGGGTATAAAGGATTATCCCGGAGAGGTTAACTTAGCTTTCTTCCTACTTCTTTCATTTCTTAAAGTACATCAGTAAAGTCTCACCTTATTATTGGCACTGGGTAAGCTTGAGCTTGGCACAATAAGGCAAAACTTTGATGAACAGCATAGGTAAAAGAAATTGAATTCGCCGCCGTATTAAAGGAAGGGGCCTTAGCGCCCATGGGTTCTTTGAAAATAAAGATAATGATTTTTATGCAACAAATTCCATCGAAAACATAATAAATGAAAAGTAAAAGAGCTTGAAGCTCTTGGAAAACTGCCTGATTTAATACTAAATTATTAAAATATTTCTTAAATCAATGATAGCGAGCCACGTGAAGATGTCTAACAGAATTAAACTTTAAACAGGCAAAACATACCTTATTATAGGCACCGGATAAGCTTGAGCTTGACACAATAATGCGAAACTTTGTCCCACGGAACGTGTATAAGAGACTGAAGTTGTATCGGTGTTAAATGTTGGAGCTTTGCTTCCCATGGGTTCTGAAAGTTAATTTTTCAAAACGAAAATCGGGAAAACAACAAAAATGTAGAAACGGAGGAATATTGCATATACTGTCTAGAAATGTTATCGCAGAGCATGGAACGCTTTTTACCTTGTTATGGGCACCGGATAGGCTTGAGCTTGACATAATAGAGCGAAACCATGACCCCTCGCACGTGTGTAAGTAAATGAACTTGAATCAGTATTAAAGGAAGGTGCTTTAGCACCGATTGGTTCTGTAACAATTATTTGGATTTTATTTATTTATTTTTTTTTTTTGTTCTAATAATTTGCCTACGAATTTCGGGAGATTTTTGAACGAAATCAAAAAAAATTAGCTTTTAATTAAAATAATTGTTTTATTCCTTTTACCTTATTATAGGTACCGGATAGGCTTGAGCTTGACATAGTAAAGCAAAACTTGATTTTGTAGAACGTACAAATATGCTGCCCTTAGAATCACTTGAAAATGTAGGAGCTTTCGAACCCATCGGTTCTACAGATTAAAATTTCAAAACGAAAAAAAATTCGATTTATTTAAAAAAAAATGAATGTTACTCACTTCAGAACCAGCTGGCAGGTACTTTAGTCCGAAATCAATCACTAAATGATTAGTTGTATCAGAAAATTAATTCGAATAATTAACAGAACTAAATAAGGCCGACATCTCTACCCGTGAGGAGATAATCTTATCGCTTGCTTTAGCTAAAGGCTTGATTACTGTAAACGATTAGGACGTGCTTCGTAGAATCTTCTACTCCTCATTCAAATCTTTTCATTTGTATATATATATAAAGACTCTAAGGACCTGTTGATTATTACCTGAAAATTGGCACCGGATACGCTTGCCCTTGACAAATCAACGCTAACGTATTTTTAACAGGAGCCTGATGCGCAAAGGTTTGCACCTCGTCGGGAAAATTAGGTTTCTTAAAACCAATAGGTTCTAAAGGCAATAGTATCGCAATTATCAGATGTTTTTGTTGTTGTTGTTGTTGTTGTATGAAAACTGAATGTTGGGTTTTGTTCTTTTTCGCATTTACCTTATTAGGGGAACTGGATATGCTTGGGCTTGGCAGAGTAGAGCAAAACTAGACCTTTGAAACTTTTCCACTTCGATTAATTTATATTCCAAAGAAAAAGTAGGCGGCTTAGCTCCGACCGGTTCTAATGAAAACGATAAGATTTAACTATTACTGTTCTCCAATCAAAAACGAAATTAAATGTTGGGATCCTTACTAACGTTTTATATATATATATACCCATATATATGTTACCTTATTAAAGGCACTGGATAAGCTTGAGCTTGACAAAACAACGCAAAACTGCTGTCTTGGGGTTTTTTAACTTCAATTAACGTATATTGCAAGGAAAAAGTCGGAGCCTTTGCGCCCATGGGTTCTGTGAAGTGTTTTAATTAAAATTGAAAGTAAAAATGTGAAAGTTGAACATCAAAATTGCCTGAATGCTTTATGAGAACTTTAATTTATGCATGAAATGATGATAAAAATATCTTAGCATTTTTTTCATTTTTTAACCTAATTTTAGCTCAACATTTTATGCATGCTCCAGGTGAAAGGTCAATGCCTACATCATTCGCATCTAAAGGTTAAGTATGAATAAAGTTACAACTATGGAAATGGGTAAATCAAGTACAAGGTCATAACATCATAACACCACCACTCGCTCACTCACTACACAATTACCATTGCCATTAAACAACTAAAAAAAAAAAAGATAAAGTCACGAACTAGATTAGCGAGAGTAAAAGCAACAAGTAGATGAGAAAATTACTATATACTCACAAATGCATAAATCAAGACGAGAGAAAAAGTTATCAATGAAAGTTAAAGAAATAACCGCAGAAAACCCAAACAAAACAAAGCAAACACCAACCCAGCAACCAACGTCATTCAAAAGAAACTCTGACCCAAAAACGCGCTAAACTCATTGATGGTAAACTGAACAACAACATTATAATGAAATTTACGGCTCAGGCAATTTTTTGAATGCTTTATGCTTTAACATCGAGTTTCTAAACAAAGAGCGAACAAAAACCCACGAAGAGCAACAAGTTGTCAGAGAATAGGGGAGTGCGAGAGAATGAGAGCAAAATTATAAGTGTTGAGAGAGACTTTTATTTAGGGGCAAATGTTTTGGGAAATATTTCATTCTCGAGCAAGCGCTTTGACGACAACTTAGCAAAGGGGAATTTACAATGAAATCAGCTGCTATGTCAGAGAACCAGTTGGTTTATGATTTTGTTTACTTGAGAAATTGGCACAACAATAATTTTCAAAATGTACGAACTGTTGTTGTAAACCTCGTAAAGTCTCTTTACACTCCCTGTTGTCCCGCTCCGAACGGATGAGTGTTTAAATAAATAGTCTTGTGTTTATGATTTTTCGTGGGTTAACAACACAAGGTGGCGTAAGCAGTACAAAAACGACAATAAATTGTTAGATTTTACTGTTTCTGCACTTGCATGAATGCCGAACTGTTGTTGTTGTTGTTGTTGTTATATGATTATAAGTAAAAGCCAGACACGTGAAGTCATTAACTGTGCAAGACAGATTAGTACATGAATGAATTTTAAATATAAGAAAAATTGTAATTTTATTACTCATTAGAAAGAGATAAGAAAAAATTACAACTGTTACATAAATATTTATATAAATATTTACACAATTTTTTCATTTGAAAATAGTACGACCACTAATACATGTCATGGTGAATTTTGAAAAGTTAAACCATCTCACGAGTTATCATGCGTTCTAAGACAATTTTAAAGTATATCTTAGGTCATTTTTTTTTCGTACCTATCCTCAAGGCATTCATTTTCTCTACGATAAAGCTTGGCAACAAACCTGCCACAACTCCTTGCAATGTCGGCAAAATTTTCAATACTTAAGATCAGAATAATTAGATATACGCTAAAGACCAATCAAGACTCTTTCGTCTTAGTTATACCCTACACCACTTGTGGTACAAAGTATATCCAAGTTAATGCGGTTGTATGTAACACGCAGAAGGGCTTAAGATACACCACCCTTTCATTATAAACATGGATTGAGAACAGTAATCTGAATTAATCTAAGCCCGTCTGTTCGTCTGTCCGTCTGCCCAAGAATTTTTGTATTCAAGCTGTAGGGCGCAATTATTGAGATATTTTGATGAAATTTGGCGCAGCGGCGTGCTTTGACCTAAGGACGAACACCATTGAAAATGGTTTAGATCTGTCCACTTTTTTGACCACTTCCCTTATAATGGCCTATTCTGAAAAGTCGTTATATGGGAAAAAATTACAATTTTCAAAATTTTTCGGCAAAAGTGTCTAAGTAGTAGTATTTCGACATTCTGAATTGATATGAAAACTTTGAACCAACTAGGGCAATTTACCAACACCCTCTCATGTAATGAAAACTGAAGTTCATACGACAAAAAGATATAAGTTTCAACGCTTCATGATGAAAATTATATCATAGTAGTAAAATTAATTGTACCATTTTCGGACCATCTCGGCCTATTATTTAATCACTTGTAGAGCAGAAAAATCTAAGTTTTAATATGTGATGACGAAAATTGATCCACAACCGTAATTTCACACAAAAATAAGAATTGCATCAGATAATATGGTGCAAGGTATTTAATGGCGGACCTTGCTAGCAAAAGCTTATAATGCTCTTACTTGTTTCAATTATTGAAAAAATTATATTCAAACAAATATTATTCATCTACCTATACATTGGCACTGGATATGCTTGTGCTGGGCATAATATAGCAAAACTTTTATTTTTTCTGCGCTCAATACCTGACCATTTAACATCGCCAGGCAAAGTGGGTGCTTTAGCGCCTGTCGGTTCTGTAACGTCAGAGGAAGTGTTTACATAAGAAATATATGAAAAACAAACGATCGGTCTTTTAATTCATATTTTATGGTAGTTGGAAAGAACTTAACCTGAATGCTGGTACTGGATATGCTTGAGCTGGGCAAAACAAAGCTATATCATGGGCTTGTGTACGTTCGAGCCAAGAACGTTTTATATCGTGAGATAGCAAACTAGGCCCTTTACCGCCCATTGGCTCTAAAAGAAATTTTGTGTTTTATTTTATATTTTGAAATATTTTGTTTTTTGAAAACTGCTTGAACTGCTTTATCTAGATTTAGTTATCTTACCTAAATGTCGGCGCTGGGTAGCCTTGAGCGGGGCACAACAAAGACAGCGAAGTATTTTGTCTTAATTCGAAAGGTTTACTCATTACGGTGGGTATACGAGGGGCAGTGCCGGAAATAGGTTCTGGTAGAAAGAATAAAAAAGTATTTATTTCCTTTTTTTTTATTCTCAAAGCATTAAAATTGCAAAACTGCTTAAATGTCAGGAGCAAATCTATCGAAAATGAAAGAGACTTGATATAGGCTTTTATCTCGATATCTACTATGCATTTGTGGTCCTTAAAAAGCTATAGGCTAGCTATACGATATATTGGAACATTAAATTACCGAAAATGTGGCTTCGGATAAGCCTGAGCTGGGCACAACAAAGAAACACAAGTTAATATTCCAATGTGTATGGGTCGGGCGCTTACTGGTGGCACCTTTGGCGCGGTACTAGAAACGGGTTCTAAAAATTTAAAATTTTAAAAAATTCATTATATGAATTCTTAAAATAAACTGCCCGAGCATTGTGCTTGAAAAAAATTACCTGAAAATTGGCACCGGATAACCTTGAGCTGGGCATAGTAAGGCGAATGTTGCTTTGATCGCAAAAGTTTTCACATCAAATTTTGCTAAAGAATTAACTTTCGGTACGGTACTACTAATAGGTTCTAAAATAGATATTTAAATTTATTAAACGTGTTCCTACTTATAATTGCCTGAATATTAAGATCTTAATTTGCCTATGCTATCAGTTCAGAGTTTGGCATTTTTTGAGTACAAATTTTCGTCTCCGATGATTAAAATGAATAAGAATTTACCTAAACATGGGCACCGGATAAGCTTGACTTGGACACAATAAAGTTATGCTTCCACTAAGCATCTCATCTACAATACGTGTTTTATCGCCTGATGTTAAACGAGGTGCGGCTATGTCCACAGGTTCTAGAACGTTACATAAGAAATAATGTTTAAGAGATAGATGTCCTTTAAATTCTGTCCGAGAAATGTTGAGATAGTTCTATATGTTATCCAACAAAAAGATTAAAACAATCAAAATAATAATGCGATGCTCATCAGTTAAGAATAATTATTTACCGAAAAACTGGTACCGGATAGGATTGAGCTGGGCATAACAAAGTAACATTTTGCTGCAAACGAGAGCGAACCATCGTTAATTCATCGTGAGCATTGATTTTCGGAGCGACACTGCCCATCGGTTCTTTATTAAAAAAAAAAAGAAAGGTTCAATAATAGTTTTTTAAAATCGAGCGAAGCACCTGAATGTTGGACGGAGAAATCGATTTTAATGGGGTCTTGGGAGTTTAAATGTTTCAAGCGAACAAGTCTCGACCGCCAGGCAAAAAACATAAGGAAGTTTATTAAATCAGCCTCAAAAGCCGACTACAACTACATTGCCGGTTGAAATCTCAAGTGTGGTAGAGTTTGTTTTAATCGTAGATATAGTGAGTGCTTAACCCCTAAACGCATAACAATTAGCGATTTGGCATACATCCACTAGGCCACCATCTTCCTATCTTTTTCTTCGCTTCTTACTCAAAGCCACCGTAGTATACGAATTGGAAATATCCCCTGAACGACTGCTCATGTTACAGTAAAACAAAAACTAAAAATCTAAGCCTGTGATATGACCTTTCATGGTACAATAAGCACAATTTGTTGTCACACAGGCTGCCACCACACTCTAACCCCACATTGTAAGACGGTAAAAGTTAAGGTAAAACAGTCAACCAATTTTTCGCGCCTAGCAAAAAATTTTAAGACTCTATACTACGTCGCTGAATAAATAGTAAAGACCAGACCTCAGGGCCTAATTTAACACCATAAAATCTCAAATGCCCATTTTGGAACAACTTTCATTATAAAGCATGAAAATTGACACCAAGCTGGCTTATATTTTATTAGAGCGTTTATATGGGAAATGGCTCCTTTCCATCCAAAGTTTTTCAAATTTGTTTAGTGCGAAAACATACTACCTTTTACTAATTTTTTCTAGAAGTATTAAAAATACTCTTTTTAAAGAGGGCGTCTGGTAAAAAAGACTAGGGATTGATGGCAAAAACTCTCTCAAACAATTCACTTTCTAGCGAATTCGTCTTTGGGCCTACCCATGTCCGCATTTGTTCACAAATTTCAACCTCTTGATGAAATCGATGCAAAAATAGGTGAATCTTTCTCATGTTATTCAAAACAAATGGAAAGGAAGTTGACATTTTAAGAAGCCGGCCTGAGTCCTTACGCATCGGGACTAAGTTTATCTACGCTAAGATATTGTTTCACAATACACTTCTTGGATAAGTGTTGGTTCAGGGTATCAAGGGCAATACGGGCGAATTTTGAAAGAAAAATTAGCGGAAAAGGTTTGAGCTTCAGTTCCGATATTTTGTTTGCTAGATGTTGTGATGATGGTGTGAAACAATTCGTTAATCTTTTTGAAAAATTGGAGACTATCTATTAAACTATCTATGTCACTGTTTAGTAATGAAACCATTATTCATCTGCAATGGGCAGACATTAGCACGACCGCGGGCCATCCCCTGCTATGGGTGGTCACCCTTTCTCTTTTCATAAGGATCTCGAAAGTAATAAGTTCCAATGGAAATGATAAGAAATAAAAAAGAAATCTCTTAAGACTCGAGCATGAAGTTCCATATATTTACTCGCAAATATTTACCCAAATCTAGGCACTGGATAAGATTGCCCTGGGCAAAATAAAGACGCGGTATTTTTCTGAGGCGCTTCGGCATTCTTTAAACGATTTTCTACAGAAATTTTTGGAGCCACACTACCCATAGGTTCTGCAAAGTAGAAAATAATATACGTCAAGAGTACTCGAAGACTAGAAAGCTTTGCCTTTTGTGTTTTTTAAAAAAAAAAATCCATTTATAGATATTATTTACCTATAATTAGGCATAGGATAGGCTTGAGCAGGACAGAACATTGTAAATGTTGCACCTTGACGAGCGGTCGCATCGCTTAAACGTTGACCTATACTAATTCTTGGCCCCACATGGCCGACAGGTTCTAAAAAAGATTTACAAATATTTTTGAAAAGAAACGCCATCCGCCTGTTTTCGAAGTTGGAAAACCGCCCATTATTAACATTGATAATACCATAAGACTTGAGTTTGAGTGCGAATTTTACTTAAATCTGTGCACCGGATAGAACTAAGTTGGACTAAGTTGGATAGAACTTTGTTGAACGGAAGCTGCAACATCAGAGTTTTGAAATTTTTAATTTAGATACAAAAGTGAATCTTTTGAAATCGTATTAATTATTAAAGAAAAAAAAAAAAAAGAAAAAGGAAAAATTAATCCCATTGTTTTGTACCTAAAGACCGGCACCGGATATGACTGAGCTGGGCAAAATATGCTAACTGAATTGTTAACACTGGCCTCGGCATCTTTGCGTCTCTCACCTATACTGATTTTGGGTGGCACACTACCCATAGGTTCTAAAATCATCAAAATAAAAATTTAAACGGGTTTTTCTATTTTTTTTAGTACTGAACCTTACTCAGCCCTTTTGTTGGGATAAAAGTTAAAATCAAAGCAATACAATACCTATAAATTGGTACTGGATATGATTGAGCCGGACAAAATAAGGCTATGGTGGATTGTAAAGTAGCTAAGGATTTTTGTAATTGCTCTAATAGACTAACTTTAGGAGCCACGCTTCCCATCGGTTCTAAAATAGTTAACAGTTAATTAATTTCAATTTTAATTTTTAAGTAGAAAAGAAGAAAAAAAACGCTGAATGTTGGTATCAGAATTCCCCATCTATAGTTCTTTAGGGACAAGCTTGAGCAAAACACAGCAAGGCCATAGCTTATACCGGTCAGAATTGCGACTACCTTTGCCGTTGACATGGCTACTGGGAAATTTGTTTCTTACGGCTACGAATATTTTGAAAACTGGTGCAGCTGTTGGAAAAGCAAACAGAAATGCCACATCGCCAACTTAGCGGTAAGGTTTGACTTAAGTTAATTTAATGACGATTATATATATTATTTTGGGAATGATATTAACAATACGGCTTTTTTTAAAGGCTTCATATTTCAGATAAAAATTTTTTATTTAGATAATTTGTATATGAACCGCAAAGAAAAACAGCATCATCCCCTTTGGAGCATCTCTTATTAAAAGTTTATTTAATAGTCCAATTTCGCCATAGGCATGCCAGTACAAATCGATTTAACCAACGTCTTCTGACTTTTTCAAGTTCACAACAGTTAATTTAGTATCCCACAGGACACGACAAGCCTTGCATGCATACACACAACAAAGTTTAAAAAAATTTGGAAATTTAGGAAATCTTGTTACTGTACAGTATAGCATGGTGCTAAAAATGGTGTAAGAAGATACAGAGCATGGTTCGAGAATGGCAGACTCCAAATGGAACCGAGTGAAACATTGAAGTGGTTAACTGCCAGCAAAGAGGCTTGGAACACCATAGGAGACTTTGTAAGCAGAGTGCTCAAAGAACTACGGCGGCTTGAAAGACAGCGGGCGGGGAACGAAGGGAATGGAAGCCGCTGTAAGACACTGTGTATCCCACTGAGGTCCCACCAGCATTATCTCTGAAGATTTCTATCTCCAGCTCGCAGGCAAAAAAAAAAAACACACACACACACACACATACGTGTGCGGCTTACTATTCTTTAAAAACGTTCTCTTCCTGCCTTATATCTACGCTTTGTCGAAATTCCGAAAGACCGAAATGATCGAAAATGCTTTTTCGTCTTTATCGGCCCAATCAAGTCAAATAAATGGATATCTTCGTGGTAGTCTTTTGAATTTAGTGAATAGCGGACAATTGCACCTAAATTGAACATATATAACGGACAGAGAACGGCTTGATTTGAATTGCTCGTGAAAGAGTTTCAAAGAATCAACGTAGTGTGAGAAGTTACCACGAGCCGCTTTTGAGCTCTAAATGGTTTTTCAAAATTGCGTTTATCGACTCAATGGATGTTTGTTTGATGTCGATATGGTCGCTAATTGTCAATTGATGGTTTTTAAACACCTCGATGCGGCGCTCATCGATAAACCCTAAAGGACAGCCCAGAGACTCATCGTCTTCAAAGCATTCACTGCCTTCCTTGAACAGTGTTAACGAGCGAGTGCGCTCGCACCTTTTTCATTTTTAAGGTTTTGGTATCCGAAAATCGTATTTTAAAGTAAAATAAAGTTTTTGCATTCATCTTCAGAATCAAGGATGAATTTTCAAATGAAGATATCGGACTGCATTTTGATATTGATGTTATGAACTTGAAAATCGCTCATTTTGGATAAGCCTACGCAAGCCTGAATATTATTTGAACCTTGCGATACGTACGAAAAAACTTTTTCAAAGAGATCTTGCTAAGCGAGTTAACATATTGTTCATGTGAATGCTCAAAATCTCAAGACTTATTTACCTATAACTTGGCTTAGGATAAGCTTGAACTGGACATAGTAGTGCCAAGGTTTTGTTCGCAAAACCCAAAAATATACCGGCTTTATCCTTAATTTCCACGTTAGGAGGCACCGAACTAACCGGTTCTAAAAATTATATTAAACATATTTCACAATACTTAAATAACTTACAAAAAAAAATTATTGTATTGATATTCAGTTTTCATTTTTGAATTTACCTAAATGCTGGCATGGGAAAACCTTGCGCCGGACATATTAAGCTCACAGATTTTTCCTTCTTGGCTATAAAAATTTTAACCTTGTCGTTCAAATCAACCTTGGGAGCCACTGAGCCAATAGGTTCTAATGTCCAATAAAACATAGATTGTAATGTAAATAAGGAAAAAACTAAATGTTGGCTTAGGTGACTCTTGCGCAAGTAGTAATCAAAATTAGTTATTTTTCGTTGTTGCTTTTTTTAAAAGAAATTCGAAATTTTTAATAAAGTTCACTTGCTTGTTTGCTCTGTTGCTTCTCTGAAAAATATCTTTCCAATTTGAAGAATATTTGACAGTACGACAGTACATGTGACATGCTGCTGCAACATTCAATGCAACATAATCCATACGGTAAAGTTGCTTGCATTGCTGCATTCATAAACTATCATATCACTATAAAATTGCTAACTAACGGGAAATAGTACTATGTGCGAATTAATGATGGATATAAAGAAGTTGAAGTTACCTATAACTTGGTTTCGGGAAAGCCTGGGCCGGACAGAAAAGACTTAACGCGTTATTTGATAGCCTTACGACAGTTTTAATTTTTTCATCTGTGATAATTTTCGGAGATACGGAACTCATAGGTTCTGTAAGTTTTTATTTAAAGAATTTAGAATTTAATTTAAAAATACTATTGAAAAGGAAAATTGAAACTGCCTGAATTTAATTTCCCGCAGCTAAAAATATGAGTCCATAAAACCAATTTTTTAATAAAACCAATATTTTGAATAAAAACGACCCATAAATCGGTTTACGAAAAGCTTAAGATGGGCACAATCAACTTAAAACAAGGGCGTGGAGATAATTTCGAATTTAACTAGCAAAAACACCAACCATTCCCTTTAACAGTGCTCAGAAATAAAATATAGTTAGATTCGAACGTCTACCCCGTGCATATTAAAATACCGTAAAATATTTTTGTGGACACCTCATGAATGTATATAAAAATACCTTTGAAGAAAGCTAAATAAATTTAAATGCTGCTTGAAGGAACAATTTTTAACAATTTTTTGAAATTTGCTATATTAGAAAAAAATAGAAAATGTCACGTATTTTTACCAACATCACGTGAATCTATACGAAAATACCCCGGAGTGAGTTAAAGAAATTAGAAATTTTCTTGGACTGTGGACTACCTATGCACCGCCTACGTATGGGCTATACATGCAATCGATTGCGAAGCCGTAATGGCATTCCAATTAAAAAACGAAAGTAACTGCATATTATTAAGTCACTGGGCGCTGTCATCTTTTCATTTTTAATTGGTATGTATTTGTATACATTAGATTAGTATTTTTGAATAAATTTTTTTGTCTTTAAAATTTTAGAATGAATCTTTTAAAATTAATTATTTTGGGGTGCAGGTGTTTGTATGTAAGTCAATTTTCTTTGCATTTTATTTTGTTCTCGGTTTACAGTCGTTTTTCTTATAAAACAACTGTGAAAAACTAATACTAAAGCAGAGCGCGTAAGCTGTTTAACTTTCGTCTGATTTGACAGCTATGAGAGAGGGTATCTTGCATCCATTGTGCATACGTAATGCAAAAAAAGCTAAAACTCGGAAATGAAACTTCGGTCTCGCGATAGATTATAAGTATCCAGGTTTATTGAGAATAGAACGCTACACATCAGTTGGAATTTCTTAAATAGATTACAGAGCAACCACAAGCGGATGTTGATTTTTTGAACAAAGTCATTTTCAGCGATGAGACACGTTTTCATCTTGATGGAGTGCATTTGCAGTTCAGCAGCAACATTTGGGGTTCAGAAAACCCTTAAATCATTGTTGAGAAACGAATTTGTCTATGTTTAGTGCCGCTTTTGGGTCTAAGACATGAATGGTCTTTTAACCATGCAATAATAAGCAGTAGTGCTCGCTGTGGCAACACGGTAATGAAATTTTTGATGCCTAAATGCCAAAATTTGGACGAAATGTGCTTTCAACCTATGCACTGCGGCCCCAATTACCGCATGAATCATTCAAAATTTTTTTTTTTTTTTGCTAAAGAACAGGAATGACTGACTGATTATCAAATTGCACAGCGTAACAAAGCGAAACATTTACATGTGTACATAACGTAGCACAGCCAGCAGAGCACAATGTCGCGACCATTTTCCTACATCTTTAATTTTTTCCATCTTATATGCATCACCGAAAATTTGGATAAAATAGTCTCATTAGTCATTCGCCGTCATCGGCAAACCCCAAGAAATGCGTCTAAAGCACCTCATGATATATATTAAAGTGTCCAAACAGCGAGGGTTTCTGAGCTTATTTTACTTTTTCTTTTTATCCGGTTATGCTTTAGCGTTAGGATTTTCAAAATCATAAAATTTAAACTAAACCCTGAAACGTTACATCTACGAAGAGGCGTCTTGCGGTTGTGTCTGAAACGTGGACACAATGCCACAAAATCGGAAAAATATGTTTAAAAAATGTTGGAATTTTTAATTTTTTACCTATAAGCCGGCATTGGATATGATTGTGCTGGACACAATAAATTAAAATCGCGACCTTGCGGTTTGTCTATCCAATTAATACGATCCTTTACATCGACTTTAGGTGCTACACTACCCATAGGTTCTGTAAATTATAAATAGTAAAAAAAAAAAATTTGTTTTTTTTTTTTATTTATTTATTTATTTTTTCTTGAATCAGAAACTACCTGAATGATTTTTAATTTAATTCGTACCTATAAATTGGCACTGGATAGGCCTGAGCCGGACATATTAATGACAAACTCCGTTGAGTTGAACCTCTGGCATAATTAATTTCGTCTTTTATATCCACTTTAGGTCCCACCGATCCCATCGGTTCTGAATTAAAGATTAGATAATTACATAAAAATATTGTTTCAAATATATTAGTCCAGAAGCTGGTATAGGGTACCTTCATCATAGGCAACAGAATACACGACCTCGTGCTATATAAATTTACAATGTACTTCATGATCGAACTTCAAAGTCAATTTTAATTTCACCGTTTTTTCTAAACCTTTTTGAAATGAACACATACATACCTATCTTCAGATGCAGGTCAAGTTTGTATTTCATGGGTAGTTTTTTTCCAGAAAATATTTTTCATACAGGCTGATAGAGTCTTTAACATTTCGAAGTACTACAACATGTTATTCTTTCCAAAAACTGATACTGGGATCGGCTTGGGAAAAGCCTTCAAAGCCATTTAGCTTACTAACAAGGTTTCTTACATTATATAATATTTGAGATTTCAGAAGCAAATTGTTAAGAAGGGATTCTACGTTTTATCCGTATTTTTGTCTTTGAATATTTTCGAGTTACCTGACAAATGGAACTGGGTATGCTTGGCCTGGACATTGCATAGCATATTCTGTATGGATCTGAACCTGCATGGTACGAACCTTTTCCAATAAATTCATTTTAGGTGGTACACTACCCATAGGCTCTAAAAATTAAGCAAAAAAAAAAATTTTTTAAACGACGTAATACTTGCAAAGGGCTTGAATATCAGGGTAGAATAAATCTGATAACAATATTGCGCAATTTCAATTCTAAGTATAAGTTTTTCAATTCCTTTTAGCAGTTGTTGAACTTAGTTAGAAAAAAGGCATTTTAAGAATTTATTGGATAGCATTCAGCCGGGCATTTCAAGTTTAACGCTCGATTGATAAAGCTTCGAGCATAAACAAATTCATCATCTTTGCTAACTTTAGATGGAACACGACTCCAAAGGGCTCTATAACTTAAAAAGTCTTATAAGAATAAACCAAATGAGTAAGTCAAATTCGGTCTGGACCGAATCTTTTATGCCCACCACCGTCATCCTAAAAAACGCAAAAGAAGTAAAAGAACAAAATTCTTATACTATATAATAGGGAGTGGGCGCAGTTGATTTTCTCCATTTTCAAAATTAAAGCTTTTGCGGTGTATGTGGGCATATAGGAGTGTCCTTTGAAAAGTTTAGTTCAATTTCAAATTCATTTGCAAATTGGTGGCGATATCTTCATTTTCGCCAACGGGATAATATTTGCCATATATACACAGTTGCGCAGACATATAGACGGACATGTTTAGTTGCATTCCGAATTTGAAACTAACCTTGAATTTTTGAAGTTTGCTTCTGCGCCTTATCGAGGTGTTGAAAAAAAAAAATTAACTTTTGATACCGTACAATGTCGGGTAGCCGTGTTCAATTTTTTCCATTTTTGTAGAGGTACTAGCACTTCGCCCATAGAGCAAATTTTCAAATTTTTGTAGATTTATCTGCTGTAGTTTTTAAGTAATGAGCCAAAAGACAATTTTTGATTCTTTTTGAAAAGCAGAGGTGTTCTCAGTTGTTCTAGTACCGTAGGCGTGTCCTTCAACCGACTTGGCCTATTTTCAATACCAGCTCGCATGAAAGAAGTTGCAATATTTTTGGCAAATTTGAAGTGGACAGCTTCGTTTTTGCGGCCAAGGGGATGTTTACAGCAGACATTGCACAGACGGACAGACATACAGACGGACAGACGAATATGCTTAAATCGATTTAGAATTTGATGCTGATGAAAAGTATATACACTTTGTGGGATCTCTGATGCTTCCTTCTAGGCGTTGCAAACGTTTTGTCAAAACGAATATACTCCTCATGCTTCGGTGATGGGTATAAAAATACTAATATTAAGAAGGAATTTGCTTAAATGCTGCTTTAGCTGATTAAAACAGAAACAGTATATATTTACCTATGAACTGGTGTAGGATACGATTGTGACGGACACAACAAAGCGAAATCTGAAAGCGCAGAAATTTCTCGCGTCTGCAATTTATCTTGAACATTAATTTTCGGTTTAACGCTGCTTACAGGTTCTAAAAAAATTTGTGAACATTATTTTCGATAAGCAAAAGAACTATTTCAGCGCTGGTTTCAATACTTAAGTAATTAAATTAATTAAATATCGGCATTGCATGCAGCTGATTGAGTTAAACATAGATGTGCGTACAGTCCTCTTAGCCTACAAAAGTATTTCGACTCATCACCAGATATTAATTCTAAAGACCTATAGAAATTAAAGACATCAAGAGGTGAAATGCAAAAAAAAAATAACGAAATTTCCCCTTACATCTATTACCAAAAGTTTAATAGTTTTCAAGGTTTTTATCATTTTCTGATCTGGCCTATGACTGGTTGGTTATTGAATAATACAATTGCCTTTAAAAGACAAGGAGAATTTCCCTTTTCAAATGATGCATATTTCAAATGTGAATATATGCTTTTCGGTTACGTTAGCGCAGCTATCATCTGAAAGAAGTTTCTCGTTGTTTGCATGTTAAACACCCTATGGCGGATTTTTAAATTAATAATTTTTTTTTGTCTGCTTTAAATGAAATGTACACATGTAAGAGTGGCTTGATTAGTTTGCAACTTTTTGAAACCTTACACAAAATTCAAATTTTGGCACCATATTAGCCAACAGCTCCCCGCAACTAAAGTTATAGAAAATGTACAAAGTGATTGCTCTTGAAAACTAATTTTTCCCCCTTAACACATCAGTCATTAAGTCTACTGCCTGATATAAAGTACTGGTTAATTAAAACTGGCCGTTGTTCCAGGCAACATGAAAAAAGTGCACAAAAAGTCATTTCATGACAATCACTTATGTGACAATGGGAGACTATTATACATCTGAATAAAAAAAATCGCCAGCTGAGTGAATAGCAGCCGGTCAAAGTGGTCCAATGCGACCAATAACTGTAAAGTCAGTTGGCAAGGTTATGGGCATCCATATCTTGGGATGCGTAAGGTGTTCTATTCATCAACTTCTTAAAAACGAACAAAATATCAATTGCAAATAGTACAAGGATTTGTTGGATCGATTGAGTGTAGAAATTAAGAAAACGCACATGCAAAAGAAGGATATGCTGCTCCGAATTGCTTCCCGACCCATCGTATTTTCCAGATCTAGGCGCCAGCGACTACCAGTTTTGTACAGAACAAAAATTTGCCGCAACATAAAAAAGTGATAACCGAAGCTGAGGCCTACTATAAGAGCAAAGACAAGCTGTCTTACAAAAAAAATCATCGAAAAGTGAGAGAAGCTTTGAAATGGATATATCTATGGATATATAAATGGATATATCTATCTTATAGGAGTAAGTTGATGAATCAAGTCCAAATCCTAAACAAAAAACTTCTTTTTCTTAGTCAGACCGGAGACTTATTGAATAATGTGATAAATTACCTGTACATAGGTTTAGGATAAGCTTGAGCTGGGCATAGCAAACTTAAGCCTTTGTTCATTAAAGTTTTGATATGTTTGAAATCTTCTCCTACAGTAACTTTAGGGCTAACAGTGCCCATGGGCTCTAAGCGTGAAAACGAATATAAGGGAACTTTTTTAGTAAATTAACGATGCCTTGAAGAGAAATTTGCCTGCTTGTTGGATGATAGAGCGCGTAAATAAGGGAATCTGGTTAGGTTGAAAAAAAAAAAAGTGACAAATAAAGCGATAATAATTACAACAACAAAATAGAAATGAAAAAGTAAATCATATTTATCGTACGCTGTCTTCAGTCGCGTGTCGTCATATGAAAAAATGTGAAAAATTCTAAATGTTGTGCTAGTTGGTGCCAGTCTTTACGAAGATTTACTTACGTCAGTCCGGCTCGGTATTGGTAATTAATCGAGAACAATAAAATATTAAAATTGTTCATTTTTTCCCAATATCTTTTACTCCTTGTGTTACGGAACCGAGAATGGATGACTCAAATTTCAAACAAGAGCGAGGGAATTATTACGTTTTTGTAAGCAAAACGAGCAGGACTTGTCATTGTAAATCAATCAAGCAATAGATCCATTGTTTTACGGCCTGTCAGGCCATAGAAAATTGATCAATATCGTTTGGTAACACAATGCACTGTAACTGTACCCAAATGTTACCTTATGTGATGAGCAAAAGAAGGCCTAATCGTTTAAAATAATTTTTTTTTAATTTTGATCCCCTTTATGCGAACATATATAAAATTTCCAAGTTTTTATTAGTCGAATGTCTTTGCAACAACAGTTGTACGCGCTGGCAGTTTAACAATTACACGATATCTAAACAAGTAAGAAAGTTAAATTCGATCGGGACCGAATCTTCTATACTCATCACCGTTGTCCTAAAAAACACAAAAGAAGGAGAAGAACAAAGTTTTCACGCCCTGTAATATGTAGCGGGCACAGTTAATTTCTTTTACTTTCAAAATAAAAATTTTTGTCGTCTAAGCTTGTGGGCTTTGTAGGCGTGTCCTTTGAAAAGTTTAAATCAATTCCAAATTCTTTTGCAAATTTTTACGCGATACCCTCATTTTCGTTAACAGGAGACTGTGTACCTCAAATCCTACAAAGTTGGGCATACAGACAGATGGACAGACAAAAAGACCGGCATATTTAAATGCATCCCAAATTTCAAACTAGCCAAAAATTTATATATTTTGTGTAGTTTTCGAAGCTTGTTACTACGCTTTATGAAGGTATTAAAAAAACAACAAAAATTTTGATACACCACAATACTGGTTGACCGCGGTCAATTTTCTTTATTTTTGGAAAGGTACTACAGCATCGCCCATAGAATATGCCTTCATATTTTCGAATTTTTTTTCTGCTATACTTTATGAGCAACAAACCAATTTTTCATTCCGTTTGCGTGGCCTCCGTCCGATTTGGCCTATTTTCAATACCAACCTGCATGCAAGAAATTCCAATATTCTTACCATATTTGAAATGGATCGCTTCATCTTTGCGGCGAGGAGAATGTTTACAATAGACACTGCGCAGACGGACAGACAGAATCGCTTTAGAATCTGCTGCTAATGAAGGCCATATATGCCTCGTGGGGTTTCTGATGCTTCCTTCTGAACGTTTCAAACGTTTTTATACCCTCATCCTTCGGTGATGGGTATAAAAAACATGTCTTGATAAAAGACCTAGCCTAGGGGACGAAATTAACTCTGCCTTGTGTGTAATTTCTTTCATACATAAGGCGTTTAAGGCATATAAGGTATTTAAGGATATTTTAGTAATTACCTAAATAATGGGACAGGATAAGCTTGAAATGGACACAAAAGAGTTACACTTCCTGCTAGCTTAATCTTAACAGTGCGGGAATCATCCCCTGTGGTTAAGTGAGGAGGCACGCTAGCGATAGGTTCTTGAAAAAGATTTAATTTTAATTAAAAGTCCGTTTAAATTTTTTTTTAAATTTTTTTTTTTTTTTTTTTTTTTTTTGTGAGGAATTTTAAGTCTTGTCGCTTAGTGGGGAGAAATTACCTAAAATACGGCACTGGATAGGCTTGAGCTGGACATAATAATGTGGCTTTTTGTGTAAGCATAAATTTAGGAGTCTTTATATTATCATCACCTCCTGTAATCTTGGGGCTAACAGTACCCAAAGGTTCTAAAAATTAATTTTAGGAAAGGATCATTTCAAAATTAATTCCGCCTTCAAACGAAAACTTTTGAATGTTGTTTGAATTTCATACCTAAATATCGGTACCGGATAAGCTTGGGCTGGACATAACAACTTTGTTGCTTGATTTAATGGAGCCCTTAAAATTTTTATATTTTCCTCATTAGCATTGATCTTAGGACTAACACTACCCACAGGCTCTGGGGGAAAAATTTTTATGCAATTAATAAGAAATTTCTTAGAAAAACGAAAATCACCTGAATGTTGGTTTAATAAGGTATTACCTAAAAAAAGGCACCGGATATGCTTGGGCTGGGCACAATAAGGTGGCACTGCTTTGTTGACCTATTTTAACAATACGTGACTCGTCACCACTGGTTAATTTAGGAGCCACGCTGCCAACGGGTTCTGAATTTATCGAATAAAAAAATGCTTTTTTTGTTTAAGTTTTATCTAAAATAACATAAAGTTGGGATAGGTTATATTGCTTGGTTCTATTTTGCGGTTTTGCAGACAAGAAAGGATCAGGCGGTTTTAAAACGCAGTTTCCCGAAGGTGTTTTCCACGAAAATCTTACCTAAAAAATGGCACTGGATAGGCTTGAGCTAAGCATAAGAGCGTTAGAGTAGTCTTAGTAGGTTTTATATTAACTTTTATATCATTGCCGTTGGATAAGCGAGGACCTACGCTGCCCAAAGGTTCTGTATTCAAAAAAAAAAAAGTTAAATTTTTGTTTTTTTTTTAATTTTTTAAATTATATTTCAAATTTGAAAACTGTTTCGTTTTGAGATAGGAACACTTTTTTGCTAACACAAACCTAAACATTGGAGCTGGAAAAGCTTGAGCTGGACACAACAAAGTCAAACTGGTCGCAGACACGGCTACAAATGTGCTACTGATTTGCTGCGATGGAAATTTAGGCGAAACTCTCCCGACTGGTTCTGTAAGTTCGTTTTGAATGTCTTATTATTATTTAAGCATTATTTTTATAGATTCCGAAAAAATTCCGAAAAAATTTTGAATAAAAAAAAAAAAAGCAAGGATCTAGAAAAAACAGACTTACCTTGAAATTATTATGAAGACATACATATATTATTCAGGATTATAAGGGCTTTTAAAAATTTTCTATAAAATTTGCTACAAGGCGCACCATTTACTCAAGCTCAAGTCAAGCATTTTCTTTATTAATTTTTAAATTAAATTTTATTTTCAATTTTTTAATAAGAGAAATTTATTTTTTTTTTTTTTTTTTAAATTTTAAGCAAAATTAACAATCGTTTTAATTTGAAAATGCGCACATATTTACGGTACTCTATCCCAACATTCAGGCAGTTTTCAATTCTAAATGTTAAGGAGCAACAATTTTTTGATGTAATCAAAAAAAAAAAAAAAAACGCGTTTCAAAATGGAGGTAGGGAGTTCGAAAGTCTCAAGTAATTTGTTTTCACTAATTACTAAAAGGAAATCTTTAATCACTTTGAAGCAAAGAAAGAGATTTTAAGCTAAAAATCTTTTTGATTGCATTTCCATAAAGCTCTTGAGCGTACTATCAAAATATTGTTGTTGTTAAAATATTGCATATAACTTATAGACTAAAATAATATATTAAAAAAAAAATATTCTCGAAAATTCTCTTAAAAAGATTTTAGAAAATATTTTTTTTTTTTAAATAATTTCTCGGCTTAGTAGCCCTACTCATACATATGGTATATCGATTTTTTCGATTTTTCAGTTAATTCATGCAACTCACATTATGATTAGGTCATCCCATAAGCAAGGCGGTTTTTTCTTATTGCTATTATAAACATAGGTCAGAAAATCTTTTATTACTTTGTACCTGATGTAGTGCAGAAGCTTACGATGTATAGACGCAACAACGATGCGGCTCAAAATACGTTTTATCAAAGGACGAAAAAATATTTATTAGTCAGTATTAGGTGTTTGCAAAAATTTTGATCAGCGAATTCTACAGGCGAAAATGATAAAGACATAGGAAATAGAGATTGTGTTTGTTGGTTAAACGTGGGTACACTACTTTGCCGGTTTAACCGCACGGTGCCCAATGGCACACGGATTAATTTAGTCTAACCGGCTCCCTGCAGAAAGTTAGACAATCCCTATAAGCTAGAGGCCTAAACTACACTGGAGAACCTAGATATGTTTATTGAGTGTAGCTCAATAAACCCACTCTGGAAAGTGTTGAGGTCTATTATCACCTCTAATTATTCGCTTTTGGAATGATAGAAACCACAACTACCACGATACCGCCCGAAGGGACGTTTCCAGCGATCAGGACACACATTGGTTAACTGCTGGACATACAAGCTTCTCCCGCGGTCTCCGCATGTATATAAGTATGCCCCCAGTAACTGGTGTGGTTATTATTTGCTTCTTAGCAATAGTTTATGTGAAAAGAGTTCTTGCTCCAATGTATCCCTAAGCTATCTTTCAGAAAACTTGTCGACAAGTTATAGATGGTCTTAAACTCTTCTTCGCCGGCCAAGGCCGTTTCCAGGGATCACCACGAGGATCTATACCGAAGCGCTCAGTAGAAGCGATGATTTTGACCTTCCTCTACATATAATAACAATTTTTCATTTAATATTATTGATTTATTCAGCGTACGCCGAGACTAATCATTGAGCGCTCAAAATTCTTCTTTTTTCAAATTCATTGCTTTTGTTGTTTAGCTGTCGAAGCCCGGCATCTTCATACAGAGGCTTATGGTGATGCTGCTCCATCATAACGCAATTGTCGGCTTTGGGTTCAACGGTTTAGCCACTTCTTGCAAGAGCTGTCTAGGATAGATTGTTGCAGCTCGAATGGGAAGTTCTGCCAAACCCAGCGTGCTCATCATGGCGTCTCCTGATTACCGATTGTTCAGATCGGGGCAGCATGGCTTAGCTGGCACGCGGGTCCACTAAGTTGAGGAAATGGGAAAGTGAACCAGTGGGTGGATCGCTACCCAACCAATATAAGTTCTTTCGACTGAAAACGTGAACAAAATTTTTGCAAACACCGAATATTTCTATATAACTTCACTGTTAGTATTAAGTTTTTGACTTTACTCTTAGCGGAAGGTTCTTCGCTTGAAGAAGTTCTGTTTATCAAAGAATGAAAATTTTTATTATTAAGATATGTTTGAAACAGAACATATTCGATAAAAGGAATTTCCTTTTATCTTAATTTTTGGAAGAAAAATATAAAATACCGCCTTGCCCTGATATTAGACTTTTGTTTTTTTTCGTTTTTTTTTTTTTTCAAATATAGTGAACAGGCATTCCTTATTTGCGTCAGCAAAGTTCCCGCCAATTTTGGTTTCAAACCATTTTTATTTGAATTTTTTTATTTTCGCTCTTGAATTTTTATTTTAATATCAATAATGAGCGACTTGTTAAAGTGCAATAACAGTCAAAGAAGAAATGTTTTCGAAAATCTTGAGTGCTTTTGTTTATGAAAGAAAAAAACCATATGTATGCGAAATTACAAATATGAAGGGACAACGACCGCGTCTTAAATGATTTCTTTGGGCTATTTATGTCATTTGAATAATGTGTGTGTGTGTTTTTAACACGCTACGCTATGTCTGATAGCAAAACTGAGTCTATATATTTCTAGAACTTGGGCAAATGTATAGAACATGCAATTGGCTGAGCTAACCAAGTTACTGCAAGCGGTTAACAAGGGAGAAATTATTTCGCTTTCAGCAAAATCTCTGACAACTTTTATCTCTCTCTCTCTCTCTCTCTCTCTCTCTCTCTCCAGATGTCTACGTCTACCTGCTATATCTTGCATGACTAAACTTGCGTGAAGTTTGTGTCATCTTATATGACTTTAATTAACGGAAAATAATCCCAATGAGTAGTTGTACGATCAAGTCAAGGAAATGTCAAATTGTAGGAAAAGTTTAGATTGCTTTGCAATGGATGAGTTACAAGAGTTGCCTTTGGTTAATTGGTAACTATCAGAATCAGAATCTAGATCAGCTCAAAAATTATGAATCATTAACCAGGCCGATCTTTCCGCCCCAAAAATTTAGAAAGCCATAGTTTGATAAAAATTTCTTTAATTAATTTCTAGGGATCGAGTGATAAACCTGGCTTACATCACCTAATGCAAACATTGTCCATTCATATTTTTTTTACTAAGATAATTTCAAGATATGAAAGCAAACCATATTTTAAAATCAGTTCTGGTATTCGAATCCTTTACAAAAATTTTATGGAGGCGGAAAGAAAAAGGCGTGAATAATAATCATGTACCGAAAAAGAAAAGTGACTATTTTAGCTAGTATGGGAAAATCTTAAACACCCAATCATCAATGCCTAGTACCGTAAACGATTGGGTTATTTTCTATCAAAAATTAGTATTTTGGCAAATAAGTCTTTGGACTAAATTTCAATTTCTCATTTATCGTTAATATATTCAAACCTTCCAGCTAATGTTAATTTCTTCCTCATTGCGGCATAGATCAATGACTTTTTGTTCAAGGAAAACTATTAGAAAACGACTCCCGTTTAAGAGTTTTGCCTCAATTGCTAAAGGTTAGCCGGATATACGGAAACATTTAATTTTCAAATTAATTTTTTTTTGATCTTTCTACCCTCTTTGTACACTTTATTTTTGTTACAGTCTACGCCATTGGTGACAAAGGTATATTAAGCTTGCTTGTGTGTAGGGAACATCCAGAACAACTTGACATAGAGTTTTCGCCAAGGATCGTTGGAAATTAGTATTTTGACTTACTAAACGCATATGGAATGTTGTTGAATCTCTGCTGACGTAAGCCTTTATTCGGCAATAGAATGTCAACACGTGTTCTAACTATAACCTATTTGTCGGGAAGTGAACTATATACGTTAACAAAGTCTAGATAGCTTTTGATATTTTATGATAAAGATAGGTAAGGTAAGGTAATGAAAACAATGCCGACCTTTCTTATTGTTGCATTGATTTTTATTCGTTAAAATATGATTTGCTCTCCATTTACTTGACTAACTTAAATTTTTTTATAAGAAAATAATTTGGAAAAAATTTCTTCAACTTACCTGTAATAACTAGACGACCTTTGGTAGCACTTAAGCGAGTTTCACCAGTTAAACGGTGCTTGGTACGGCATTGATAACTTTTGTAACCATCTTCAGGACCTACTTCACGTATGTGTAGTTCACCAGAAGGTAGGACTAAATA
The DNA here is from genome assembly GCF_014805625.2 of Glossina fuscipes. Classification (NCBI taxonomy): domain Eukaryota; kingdom Metazoa; phylum Arthropoda; class Insecta; order Diptera; family Glossinidae; genus Glossina; species Glossina fuscipes. The sequence goes on along the minus strand of NW_023998422.1, from coordinate 507,694 downwards.
TTTGCCATCTTTTTTTTTTTTTTAAGAGAGGGATATAAAGAAAAATGGATGTTAAACACTGAACGAGAAGTTTTTGATAATGAAAAAATCTACAAAATACAATTAATGCTTAAATGATAATGAAAAACACTGTAATTATTTTATTAAGTTTTGTTTAATTTATGACAAGCAATTATTTACGATTTTGTATAAATTGTTTTGGAAATTGTTTACAAACAATTTTTAGTTTGCTTTGTTTTTCTGTACAATCTACAGTGTTTTTGCAAAAGATGTTAGTAACATCTGACGTAAGGGAAAGCATGCCTTATAAAATAGATTAATTTTCTTTGCAATAAAAATACAACAAAAATTCTGTACAAATTTCGATTAAAAATATTTCTTAAAGTTTAAATATTTATTTTTATTCAAAACAATTGTTTTATATAAATTTTCTCTGTTTTTTTTTTTTTTGTATTTTGTTGTATTCTTTTAATTTAAATTTAGTTTTAAAGGAATTTTTTATTTTATTCCATTTATGCCTTAAAAATTCCCTTTAAAACTGTTTTTAAATAAGTTTACGCATGCATTAAAAAAAATGCCAAATTTATTTACTTGAAAGATTATTAAACGTTGATATTATTTATTACTCACTAAAACTTTCCGAATACAGTTCCATTGTATTTGAGAATTTTTTGCAAAGTTTTTTCACTTCTTTAACAACTATTTAGCCGAAGTAGTATTGGTGATAACTCTAAGCTTAAAGTTGGTAACAAGTTTAACAAGCACAATTTGGATTTCAGAAAAGTACCGCCACAATCGGCATATTCATTGTTTGTGACGCTTGCATATGTCAAGTTTTTCTCCAGGCTTCTAAAGATGTATAAGACGAGCAGTTGTCTGTCAACAACTTGTTTTCCTTTCTTTACACACGAACGCGTTCATGGGCACAACTTTTGCGAACAACTTATTCACCTAAATTGATAAAATCCTTTTGCCAAAACGGAGATTAACTAACTTGACTTAAGTACTTTTCTGCCAGCAAGGGATGCCTTTCATTAAGCATAAACTTGGCATCGCCAAAGCAAAAAACAAACAAATTAAAATAAAAAACCTATCTATTTATTATTCGGAGAATGAACTTATTTCGCGGCAATGACCGACCACTAACGTGTAACTAACGCTATATGGATTAAACTATGGCACTTCGGCTCATCGATCTTTTAAGGACATTTGAACTTCTAAGGACTGACCAGTTTTACTTTTTTAAAAACTTCGAACATTTCGGTGAAAAAAATTTTTGCAGCTGCCGCTTACCAAGAGTTTGGTGATCCCAGGAGAGGCAAATTTTATATTACCGGAAGAATGCTTTTTGTTCTCAAGTACAAGCTTTACTTTGATATGAACCAGTGTTAGTAGCCAAACAACTTTGCCCACGAGCAAATGGAGGATTTCACCTCGTTGCAAGTCTGAAGTATTTTGTAAGATGTATTTAGGTATTCTCAGTTTTTCATGGAAATGCATCGTCGACATGTCATAGGGAAATTCTAACAAATTAACTTCCGCTGGCGATTGCAAGTTACACCTCACTTTTGCGTCTAGGCACTCATAGGTGGTTTACGTTCTTTCTCGAACTTAAGTTGTTATAAGCAGTCCAGGTTCTGCTCTAAATCTTGCAATCTACCGTCAATTTTAAATGGAATTGCGATAGACATGATTTCATTCGGGCCATGTCTAATTTTAAAAGTGATTTATGATCATCAATAAGGTTATGTTTGCGAAAAAGCAGGTTGCTTTCCTTGGAGAGTTTGTGAGAGAGTTGGGGGTCGTCTGCGTGCAGACTCTTTCACCTTGTACAGGTGGAGCAGTAGGATGGATTTCCTGGAGTTATCTGAAGGCAAGTTTGAATATAATGAACATAACGACACGCTTTACGCCAATAATTATAAAGTATTACAAAATAAAACTATGGAATCCATCGGAGTCGCTCACTCAATGTCACATGTATCTCGCTTAGGCAAATAGGGGTGACTGCATCGGTTATATCTGTCGATTGTCGGTGTTTCCCGGAATGTGAGAAACTTTGATAGAAGCTGGTATAATCAGTCAAAGGTTTGGCCTATGCGTGAGGCCTGGTCGCTTGGCTTGGGGCATTAAAGAAGTAGAGAGGAAAATTTGGATCATACCCAAACCTTTATATCTGGAACGTCAGTCTTGAAATAGACCCTCTCTAATTGGCTTGCAAGACTGACGGGTACCCAATTCAACCAGGGTAATTGTCGATAGTTCCAGGAGGTCCGCCCGATTGAAGTTTCACGTCTGACGAGGACATTAAACGTCGATACAACCTGGTCACACTGGTGGCAGACGGATATACGAGGGAGTCTAAATTTCATGCTGATCACGTAAACATGTATTTTATGGGATTGAAATATTTCTCTGTGTTACAAACAGAACTTGCTTATAGTCTGTGCATATAACACTAATAAGCTGATTGGGATCTACATTATACCAAATATTGACATAACTCTAAAAAAACATATTTCGAATCGATATCTAACCTGTTTCGCAAAACATGCTTGGACTTGTTTTCCCAAATTTTTGACTTGTAATATGTCATATTCCAATTCAGTTTTTAGAGTAATTTTTGTTTTATGTGAAAAAAAACTAATTTAATTATAGTTAGGAGATTTAATATATGAAAAAAAAAGAAAAATTTGGCATTTTTTTTTTACTACTTTACATATGTACATATCATTAACTACGAATGAAGGGGGATTTTCAAGGATTAAGGTAAGCCTGGTATGGCTTATGGAATTTCTTAGGATCATGGAATTACATAAGGATAAGGATTAATAACAAATAATGAAATATAAAGAAATAAACGGAAACTTGATAACAGAATTTTTCGAAAATGAAAGAAAATGAAAAACCTAAGCGAACCTAAGGCGAGAGTTAACCACAAGGACACAAGGCAGGAAATAAGAAAGACCTTTAATCTTTTTGCACAACAAACATTACCAGTTCGTATTTCGTTCTGAGACATAGGGTATATTTCGCGTTCTTCGTCTTCAACCCAGCTAGCAACAGCAATGAAATCGCCCACAAAACTAGGTATATGACATTTCAGAATAGCACTATTACCCTTCAAAACAGCTTCATCCATAACATTCACCGTATAGGCTTGAGGGACAACTGGAAATGTGTATAAAGAAACCAGAAACAAACATAAAAGTCAAGGAGTTACGAGAAGGAGCGTAGGTAAACAAATCCCCCTTTTTTAATAAAAAAAAAAATAAAAAAAATAAAAAAAAAAAATTAATTGGATAAGCAAAACTTGCAACTTTTCAATACCCGTTTCATTTTTGGTATAGAATCCACCTTCAGTGTCTAACCAATCGATAATCTCTAAATGATCGGCCACAAAAGAAGGCGTTTGACATTTGAAAATGGCCGCATTACCCTTAATGACATATTCATCATAAACTTGTGATTCGAAAAATTGTTGAACAACTGAAAAGTGATTTTAAAAACATACTTGATAGTCTTTAAACATAAGGATGCAGTTATGAAGTAAACAAGGAGAAGGCAGACAAGGATATTAGATAAGAGATTCCATAAAAATTCCATTTTTATAGTGTTAAGTTATGATTACCCAATGAATCATTTTCCTGAGGTTTTAAAATTTCCGCACCCTCTTCATCAACCCAAGATTCTACGCTAATAAAATCGGCTACAAAAGATGGGACAGAGCATTTTAATGTAGCCGCATTACCTCTTAGAACAAACTCGTCTATCACGCGAGTTTGATAGAACTGATGAACCACTAAACGCACATTAAAAATACAATAATTAAAAGTATAGAATAAAATAAATAAGGTTTTTTTTTTTTTTTTTTTTTTGGGGACATGAGAGGACACTAAACCTAACCAGTTAACTGAAAGCAAGTTTAATACCGATTTCCTCTTCATTATTGGGATAATAATTGCGACCTTCAGAGTCCAGCCAAAGATCAACGTAAACAAAATCGGCTACATATGATGGTATTTCACATTTCATTACTGCCGAGTTACCACGTATAACGTATTCATTATCCGCCTCGGACTCGTAAGTCTGTATAACAACTAAAATGTAATTAAAAAAAAAAAAAAAAAAAAAAAGAAAAGAAGAAATTTTTCATAAAACGAATTTATAGGGATTTGAAAAGGTTTCGGGATTATAATGATTGCTTTAAAATTGATTTTCGAAAGAAGAATACCATCGGAGCGCTGTGTGTTATTACGCCACAATTCTACACCCTCTTCATCAACCCAAGCCTCTATGTAAACAAAATCTGCGACAAACGAAGGAATTTTACATTTCAACACGGCTGCGTTACCCTTGATAACATATTCGTTTTCTGCTTCAGTTATGTAAAACTGGGACACCACTACATGTCGCGCATACGAGATTGTTAAGAAAATGAAAATGCAGCAAATAAAAACCAAAAAGAGAATTACAAAGAAAAATGAAAAAAGGGATTGTTATGGATTTTGAAAAAAAAAAAAAATCTTTTTTTTTTGTTTTATTTATATACACAATGCAAAACTAATAACAAAGCCAACCGTATTTGTCGGAGATCGTTAAAACCTGACCGTCTTCATCAATCCAGGATTCTACGCGTACGAAATCGGCCACAAACGAAGGTATAGAACATTTTAAAACCGCTGCATTGCCCTTGATAACGTATTCAGTCATAATTTCAGCCTCGTAGAATTGATTCACCACTAAAACAAAGAAGGAGCGACGTGGACTAAGTGCTTTTTGGTTATGCAATTTCTCAACTTAGCGTAAAATAAAATTTAAAATTATATTCAAAATAAAAAACAAATTTTATTTGGAATACAGCAAATAAGAAGAAGAGCGAAATATGCTTCTTAGGATCAAGATGGGAGGGATTGCTTAATTCAAGTAACTATTGTAATTTTATTTGATCGTCGTCCAAACGAATATCGCACCATAATTATTTGAGTGTCTTAGCTCGGTACCCTCTTCATCTATCCAAGACTCAACACGCACAAAATCGGCTACGAAAGACGGTATAGAACATTTCAAAACCGCCGCATTACCCTTTATAACATATTCCATTAAAATATCGGCCCCATAATGTTGATTAACGACTATAAAGTAAATATTTACACATAAATAATAAAATTTTTTCTTTCTTTAAAAATTAAATTAAAACGAGGAATGTGAAGGAATTTTAGTTAGACCTTATAGTATGATTTCGTTTGCTATAGAATTTATATATCATTTTCTAACCAAAACTTGTTGAGGGTAAATACTCTGTCGAATCACTAGCTAACCAAGCCTCAACCTTAACAAAATCGGCTACAAAAGAGGGTATGGTACATTTCAAGACTGCTGTATTGCCTTTGATTACATATTCAGAGACCACTTCGGCTTCATAGAATTGATTCACCGCTAAAATTGATAAAACGTAAAAAAAAAAAAAAAAAATTAAGTTTAATAAACGGATCGGGAGTGATTTGGAAAACATGAACTCTATAGGTGACCAAAAAAAAAAAAAAAAAAAAATCTTAATAAAATATTTCCAGTACACCTGCCGTTCGGTTCATCCAAAGTAGCATACAATTCACCGCTTTCGTCTTGCCAAGATACCACCTGCACGAAATCGGCTACAAATGAGGGTATCGAACATTTCAGAACCGCTGCGTTTCCCCTTATCACGTACTCGTTATTAACTTCTGACTCGTAAAACTGCTGCACCACTGTTGTAAACTCAAATAGTTCAAGTATTTCATTATGGAAGATTAATTAATTGCTTAAGCAATTAAAAAAGAAAAACTTTCAACTTCCCAACGGTAGAATGTTTCAATTCATTTCCTTGGGAAAATCTCACTCAGGCATTAAAAGGCACTAAAGGTTCTAAATATCTTTTGTTTTTTTTTTTTTTTAAATTATGTAACACTAGTCGCCTGACTATCTTTCTTCCTTTCGCATGTTTTTCAGATATTTTCAATTATTTGCAAATATTATGATGTTTAACATTTGATCATTAAGGGACCAACACGCAACTATTATGTAATTCGTGAACATACACGTTAATGAGAATTCTGCATGGGAGTGAGAAAAATTTCCAAAGAATAACTTTTATAATTAATTAACTTGTTCATTGAGGAAAATCATTAAATGGAATAACTTGCAACTAAAACTCTTACAAGAAAAAAGTCAACTATGTATATCATGGAAAAGAAAAAAAAACAAAAAAAAGCCAATTGCATTCAACTTAAGTGAATCTTCAATGTTCAACAACTGAGTTGGCGAAACAGAATTATTTTTAAAAAAAGCGTTTGGGTGACTTCTTCCTACAGGGATCTGGAAATGTTTATAAAAGGAGGTCAAGAGGTTCCAAATAACTCAAAAGTGCGGAAGGTTTTATAACACAAACTCAAATGAAACAAACACAGTTTTACATATCCCAATATCCGGCAGGAGGGTACAACATTGAAGCAGAGTGGTTTGGATTGCGCTAAGTCAACCACTTTCTTGCTCAATCTTCTAATCAGTCTTTGGTTCTTGTGAAACATTTTTAAGCATTTAAACATTTATAACCTTTTAAGGTGCGGATCTAAGCAATAGATCTTTGACATAACGCTGTTGATTTGTGAACAAAGCTCTTTATATAAAAGCGTGAGATTCTAGCGCTAGGCAATTGTGGATTGTTGTCAGCATCAGTAACAGGCATTTTGTTCAATTTCATTTTTGTTTAATATGAACGGAATAGACTTTCAAATCCAACTATATTTATATAAGCATGTGTTTTTCTTGATTTTGTATGAATTTTGTGAGCCCCAAGGAATAGTCGCAATAACATAGAACAATAGCAGAGACAATCAAAAATTGCCTTACAACTTACGATTTTGCTCAGTATACGGCTATTATTATATCTTACTAGTACTAGTACTAGTGGTATAGGGCATGTTAAGTTTACAAGGGTGTACGCAGCACTGTCAAGGACCTAAGATGAACCGTCTAATTTCGCCTGTGCATTTGTCTGTGAATTTTTGTGTTCAGTCTACAGGCCACAAAATTTTTGACATATTTTCATGACGATCAGTACACCAATATGTTTTGGCTCAAGGACAAACGTTATAGAAAATAGTTCGAAGCGAAATACTTTTTCGGACAATTTACATGTAACGTGGTCGTAAATGTAAGCCATAATATCGGACGATGAAAGATTTTTAATGTCAACTTTTCAACATCGAAAAAAATTTCTCTATTTTAGGATAAAATAATACCTTAAGAAATATCATTCATTTTAAATCAATTTTTCAAAATTGCAACTTTTTTCTGTTAACAAGGGCGAAATCTATGGTAGAATTTTAACCTTTTAACTTGACATTATTTTAGCTTAGTAATGACTCAAGCGACGATAAAATCTAACTCAATTAGCTTTACGCAACCTCCTAAGTGTTGCATTAAACATTACTCATGTTTGAGCATGCTAGCATAACCATTTATGGCAAATAACTGATATTCCGGCATAATATGAAAAGGAATAGCTAAAATATTACATATTAAATATTTCAAGATTTAAAAAACAAAAACAAAGTAAAAAAAATGAAAATTGACATTTTATTTTATTCAGCAGTTCCCAATACTTTTTTGGACGAGTGTGTTGTTCATAAATCAACACATAGTGTACTGATAATGCGACATTTGCATTATCGCCTTGGAGTCGTCAAAACAAAATGCCAATAGATTCTACTTTTTAGCGGAACATGACAACACATTTGTTGAAAGCGTCAATGTGATGCAGGAAACCGGCCGAAGCACATTAATAATTTATTAATAACAAATGTGCAGGCACTCAACAGTCTCGCAGTCAGTTGGAGTGTTTATTGTCTTTAGTTAAAGAATTTCATTTTAACAAGAGTGGGCTTCCTACAATACATTGTTTGAAAAAGCTATGCACACATTAACACTATTGCTTATCTTAGCGAAATGCTTTTTTAAGTAAAATTAAATATACTTTTGTAAATTTGTAGCAACAGCTGAAAATCCAATAAAAACATCCATCGATCTATTATCAAGTCATTTTGGTATGAGGATCATCAACAATATCATAATTGGAGTTAGACTTCAAGATTTAGAGACTTGACTTTATGAATTAATATCATCTGAACGTTTCTTAACTCAAACGAATCTATTCCTTGAAAAAGGCTATTATTACCAACAAAATCAAAAGATCATCATTCTCAATAGACTATTGTTTATATGTCGCAAAGGAATTGAAAATTACCCAACAAGTTTGCCCAAATTTGGGCTTAAACCTCCGTGGGAAAGCTACTCTTTTGGCATTTCGCTCTCCCTGTACGAAGAAGCGAACACTTCAAACTACTTCAGAAATCTACTTAAAGAAAAAAATTCAAATAGTGGTGATTGGGTCCTTCTATATATGGGCAGTTCTGAATTTAACTTTCTGCCACCTGCCTATAACGTGGCAGATGCTTCAGGACATCTTCTGCAACATGCGGGGCTCCGATGAAAAACCTTTGCTAGCTAGGCAAAAAGGCTTACCTAGCCATTATGGTTTATTGAGAAACGTGGAAGCTGATCGAGTGGCGAACATCCGAGTGCCGCTTCTGCACCTTTAATTATGTTAGATATCATGGGAAAATTGTATCTTGAAAGATACGTGAGAGGGAAAGTTTTAGAGAAAATTATGAAAACAAATCTACGACGCTATCATCTCTCATTGCTTCTCCGCTAATCCTCACCACCACCTATCTAACTATTAGGCTTAATATATAATTTGCCTTAATTTTTTTTTCATTTTAGTCTAAGAATTTATTTTAATAGTGCAAAAAAAAAAAAAAAAAAACATTATAATAATGATAATAACAATAATAATAAAAAATTTTTAACATAAAAATACGCTCTCTTAGGATTATGTTTTCACGAAGAAGGATAAGGGATAATGTTTATGCGTTATTGGTCTGGGAATGTAATGACGAAAGACAAACCATATTCTGTGTTTGGCAAGAAATCTTCATTTTGATCGGTATGCCAAGATATGATACTAACAAAATCGGCCATAAACGATGGTATTTCACATTTTAAAATAGCTGCATTAGCACGTATAACATAAGCTTTATTTACATCGGTATCATAGTATTGAGCAACAACTAACGAAACAAAAAAAAAAAAGACACAACAACGTAAGAACACGTAAGAAAATCAAGAGATAAAAATAACATTTCAAAACATTTTCAAAACAATATTATTTATGAACTGAAAAGCCAACGTTGAAAACTTAACAATTATGTAATTGGTAGAAATATTAAACCACCTTTTGAGTATGGAAATAGAATGGTATTCAACTTAAAAAAAATGGGGACGCACGGAAGCCAAGACCACTGACAGGAGCTTTTTTAAGATTATTCTGTAATATCTGATATTTTGATTTGATTAAATATAATTTGTGGTAAGGGTAATGTGTAGTTGTGTAAATATTATTTGTAAAGTGTAATGTGGTGGAGTACAATTTTTGAGTTTGTGTTTTTACAAATTTTAGAAATCCAAAAAGAATTCTGTGTTTTTTTTATTTTTTTTTTTTTATTTCTCTTCAACTACTGCGGTGTTAGGTAAAGCTGTGTTAATGTGTAAATTTATAAATTGCTCGTACTGCGGGCCTTCATTCACTCGCGCTTGTCGTGCATACTATTTGCATACTGTAATGTATTCTTACATTTCATTTCATTTATTCAATGTATATGTAATCTACAGGCTTATCAGTCCATTGCCAATCAAATAAATATCATTGATTACAAAATTTTTATTGCCAAAGTCGTCGTTCTTATCGAACGATCGAGATTTTTGTTGCAATCCGGAAAAACGATTTCTTCGTATATCTGCCACGATTACTACAACATGATTATCATATGAATAAGTATGTATGTATAAAAAATTGAATAGTGTTTTTTTTTATTATCAAAAATGGGCTGATACATCCGAAATAGTATCCCTTTAAGTAACAATTAGGATAATTCCATTCATTTTCAAAGCGAAACTAGTCTATTTATGTTATAATAAAAACTTTGTTATACCCATCATCAACAGGATACAGAGTAGATTCATTTTGTCAAAACGTTTGCAACGCCCAAAAGGAAGGAAGGAGGATCAGAGACCCCATAAACTATTTATATTCTTGATCAGCATCAAATTCTAAATTTAAACATGTCCGGCTGTCCTTCTACGTATCTGTCCATCTGTGCAATATCTGTTGTAAGCATTATCCCGCCCGCAAAAACGGGGCTGTCGACTTCAAATTTGACAAAGATATTGGAACTTCTTTCATGCGAGCTGGTATTGAAAATAGGTCAAGTCAGTGGAAGGACGCGCCTATCGTAATAAAAAATTGGTTTCTTGTCCATTACTCAAAAACTATAACAATCTACAAAAACAGTCTACAAAAATTTTAAATGGGCGATGTTCTAGTAACCCTATAAAAATAGAAAAAATTTAACGCGCCTAACCGATATTGCGCTGTATCACAATTTAATTTTTTTTTTAATACGTTTATACAACGCATGGACAAACTTCAAAAACTCCTTAAACTGTATAAATTCTTGTCCAGTTCCAAATTCGGATTGAAGCTACACATGTCCGTCTGTGTGTCTGCGTATCTATGGTAAACATTATCCCGTTAGCGAAAATGATGCTACCGCCATAAATTTACAAAAGAATTTGGAAGAGAATTAAACTTTTCCAAGGACACGCCTACAACGCCCACACGTATTTGCGCCAAAAACTTTTATTATGGAAATAAAAAAAATGAGGCGCTCCCACTCCGCATTAGAGAGCATGAAAATTCAGTTCTTTTACTTTCTTTGTCTTTTTCAGCAGAACGATGATGGGTACAAAAGATTCGGTCATAACCGAATTTAATTTTCTTGTTTTTTTTTTTGGACAACTAATACATGAAGATTACTGGATAATAAACTTGCAAAGGATAACATCACAAAATACAAAATATATGTTCATTAGGGTGTTTTTTATAAAATTTATTGAAACGCAAGCCTTTGAAATACGTCGTAATAATATAAGAGTGGATTTGCCCCACTTTCAAAATGAACTCATATTTTATACTAATTTGCTATGTAAATTTTAAATTCTTAAGAATTTAATTAATTTGCTTCTTCTTTTTTTATTATTTTTTTTTTTTTTGTCTTGCTCTGAAGCAAAACTTTTTTAAATGAATGAGTGCTTAAGTCCTAAAGGACAATTAAATTTGTTCTGATATAGAAAAGGTATTTCCAAGGTATAGTTATAGCTGATAATAACAGCAAAGTTTTAAAGAAAAATTATACTTTTGCAAAATATTATAAATCGGTTAACGCGATTGGTTGAAGGCCCTTATTATTTGTGTTAAAGTGTATACGTTTAAGGGTTATTGCGTTTTTCTTCTTTTTTTTTAGTTGACGATAAAAGATTACTATAAACGCACCGTATTCAGTGCCGGGAAAAAAATTTTCATCCTGATCGGTATGCCAGGATACAATGCTAACGAAGTCGGCTACAAACGAAGGTATATCACATTTCAATATGGCCGAATTGCCACGTATAACAAATGCCTTGTGAATATCTTCTTCATATTGCTGTGAGACAACTGGAAAAGTCACAGACGATATAGACAAAGAAAATCATACAAAACAAAAATGAAAAAACAACCAATTGAGAGTACAAAGAAAAAAAAAAAGAAAAAAAATTAAGAATTAAAGATGAAGAGGATAAACACATTCACACACGCACAAACAAAACCATTTAGGGTAGTGAATCCACGCAAAGAGTTTAGGATGGTTTTAGTATTCGTTACGTTTTCAACAAAGAAAAGAAATGTGAATTAGAGGGAAAATCGCACCATATTCACTTCCTGGATAGAAATTCTCTTCATTGTCCGTATGCCAGGAGACAACCTCAACAAAATCAGCCACAAACGAAGGTATCAAGCATTTAATTACAGCCGAATTGCCACGTATAACGTGTTCCTTATTGACATCGGCTTCATAGTACTGAGCAACCACTAAAAAATGTTTCATGAAAATCCTTTAAATAGATAGCTTATGCAAATAAGATGATAAAACAAGTTTCGCACACATTCGATTAAATATTATGTATATGAGAGAGATTGTCAATTGTCTTTCATATGTATAAGATTTGTATAAGTTCTTGGTAAACCTAACGCATCAATTTCTAAGACTTCAGTTCTGTCGTGCATTCTGATACAAAAAAGTTCCGAAATTTATGAATCTCTCGAAACGCTAAAAGGCTGTTGTAGAGCTATATTCGTTTGTTTGTCAAAATTCTATTGTGAGGTCAAAAACGAAAACATATCAAACATGTAAGAACGCTATATGCAAGTTAGCGGGCAAGTGCGTGCACAGGACGCAGCAGCATTAATACAAAAATCAATATCAATAACTTTTCTTGCTTAAAGTTGCTTTGCTTATTGTGATGTACTCAACATCTCGAAATGCAAAACTGTTAGAGAACAATCTTTTGCTCTTCAGGAGACAAGTTCAGCTCCTATTTAACTTGACACAGGCGTATATTTGCAAACTGCTGAATAAAGAGGCAAATGACGTTGACTCAGTCTTTCTCGTGAAAATCGTCTTGTTTACTTCAAATCGTTTCGGCTGGAGCCGTCGGCCACGCGCTTACGATAAGATGAACGAAATGTACGGGCAGGAAAGCAGAACGCATATGACCCAAACTTCTATTCATCCAGCAATGCTTGCAAACTTTTTTGCGTGTGTCACTCATCTTCTTCTTTTGCTTTAAAGGCAAAGATTGTACGCTTCTAGCTATAGAGCGAGCCTATTGGGCTGATTTTGGCACAACGGTCTTTTGTGATTTCGCAGATATTGTTGACGAATTCACGATCGTTTCATTTTTAGCCCATTATCCAGGCGTGCATTCATTCGTCAAAACGCCTGCAATGCTCGGAAAAGAGCTTTAAAAACCCTACAACGTGTCTATGCTCTTGATCGACATCAAATTCTGAATCGGTTTCAGCGGATACCTCTGTCCGTCTGTGAAAGAGCTGCTGCAAACGTTCTTTTAGCCGCAAATATTAAGCTATCGGCTTTAAATTCGGCTGGAAATTCTTGCAATCAGGTTGATACTGAAAATAGGCCTAAATCGGTCGAAGGATATGCCTACAGTACATTGTACATGATAATACCTCTCTTTTTCGAAAGTTATAAAAAATTGCTTACTCATAAACTACATCGCGCCTTCAAAAGGCCATCGTGGCTTTAAAAAAAATGGGGAAAATCGAAATTGTATCAAAATTTAATTTTTTTTCAATGTTTTATTTTTAACGCACAGACTTAGGCTTTAAAAACACCAATAAATTCTTGGTCAGCTAATCAAGTTCATGTGTCCAGCTGTCCGTCTGCCTAACTGTGTGGTGTCTACGGTAAACATTCTACCTTTTGCAAAAATAAAGATATCGCCTACAAATATGGAATATAATGTAAAAATGAGCGAAACCTTTCAAAGGACGTACTTACGACGCCCATACGTCTATGGAACGAGAACTGCGAACACCTTTACCTTTCGTGTTTTTTGCTTGTTAATCATAAAGAACAACGCACCCACGCCACTCTTGTTCTGAATCAGCCACACGCAGCTAATAGTTAGGAATTTAAAAGTTTCTTCTTCCCCTTCTTTTCTTTCTTTTTAGTCTTCTTTAGAATAAAGGTGATAGCTATGAAAGATTTGGTCATGACCGAATAAAATTTTCTTACTTATTTCAATCCGCTCGCTTAGCATTGTTTTACTCTCTATTGAAATAGCGGACTATCACGAAAGCAGCGAAATTATCCTCGAACAATTTTGTCCTCATTTTCTAAATGAAACTACTTTTGCGACAAATTACTCTAGAGTAGCTTAGTGCGTTTTCTAAGTTTCCAACTAATAATGTATTCACAAAAAGTTCTCAAATTTTATGCTCATTTAATTATTAACAAAAAGAAACAAGTGAGAAAATTATATTCGGTCGTGACCGAATCTTTTACACCCATTACTGTGACGCTGAAAAAAGAAAAGAAAAAAACTAAGTCTTCATACTCTATTATATTGTATGGGCGCAGTTGATATTTTCTATTTTCAGGATAAAAGTGGAAATTTATATGATTTATGTGTTGTACTTTATGATAGGCAAAAAAAAAAAAGTGAAGCAAAGGTGTTCACCGGTTTTGGTACATAGGCGCGCGTGTTCTTGAAAAGGTTTGGATCCTTTTCGCAAACGGGGGAATATTCATCACATATACTGCACAATTGGGCAGCGGGACAAATGGGTAAATGAACGGACGGACATGCTTATTTGCAATCCGAATTACAAACTGGCCAAGAATTTATATACATTACGGGCATGCTTTTGAAGCATGTTTAAATCGATTCAGAATTTGATGCTGCTGAAGAGTATATATACTTTGCGGGGTCTCTGATGCTTCCTTCCGCAACCGGACAGAGGGAAATACTTATAGCGATTCAGAATATGACGCTGATTAAGAATGTGTACACTTTAAAAGGTCACTGAAGCTTCATTCTGGGCGTTGCAAACGTTCTCACAAAATGAATATACACCTCATGCTTCGATGATGTGTATACAAAAAAAAATTGAATTAACTAAATTCAAATTAGGAACAATTCAATGTCGAATTATTTTAATAACTACGAACATGGAGTCACTGTCTCTTTACCATAAGCCCATGGCAAGTAAATATATTTTCGAAATTTTCGTACGCCGAAGCCAAGGTGCAATTACATTGAATATTAAATTGATTAGGCTGTGGTTATAACCATCATCGAAGGATGTGGGGTATATTCAATTTGTCAAAACGTTTGCAGTGTGTAGAAGGAAGCTTCAAGGACGCCACAAAGTATGGATATTTTAAGCAGAATAAATTCTTAATCAAAGGGGATATGTGAACTGACGGAGAATCGGCTTTTTGCTCGCTACTCACAAACTGCAGCAGGTACTCCTATAATGTGTGAACGTGTATTCTATGGATGTGCTATAATATATGCACAGAAATGGAATAACTTGGCCATGCCTACCTAGTATCAGTGTACAGTATATAACGTTTTCATTTTCCTATCAAAACCATTGTCAGGGTCGGAAGGAAGTTTCAAAAATTCCATAAGCTGCGTACATTCTTAACCAGTGTTAAATATGAAATGCGCTTAAAACATGTTTGTCTCTCCATCTGTCCATTCGTCTGTCAGCCCAACCGTATAGTATCTGTGATATACGTACTCCCATGGGAACACCTTTGCTGCAACAAAAATTCCACACAAATTTCCACTTCCGCCCTTCCGAAAATTTGGTCTTTTCCGTTTTTTTATTTTTTATTTTTTTTTACGTATAAAATATTCAGTGATAGCCGAATATGATTTTTCTTTTTTTGGTTTCCTTCGACTACAAATATATTTTGTCTATCAGGCAACTAACGTAAGTTCCAAAAACAAAAATTGGCATTAAACTCTACACCTCGAGAGTAACATGTTGCTGTAGAACATGCTTCAAATTGTGTGTAGTAATGTGCTGCACTTAATGGTGACACATCACGTCATCTACAGTAAGTATGACAAAACTCTTCGTCAAGTCATTGCTACAATCCACACATTTTTGTGTTATAATAATCGCAAACAACGAAAAACCTCAGTTAGAAGCTATTAAAATCATATTAAAAAAAATTATTCCCTTTTCCTTTTTTTTCTTGTTTTAATTTATAATCCTTTGCGTGACAATGAGACAGAGTTGCATGAACTTTTCGATCTTAGAAGTAATAAAAATATTTCTGTTCTTTGCTTTAAATGTGGCTTGGTATTTTCATGTTCCGAAGGAGGAGGAAAAATTAATTCTACTATTGCATAAATAATATTATGAAATTCACACTGGACATGCTTTGAGCCTTGTCGAACTATGCATCTCCTCTTAATTATGCAAATGGTGCAAAAATTAAAATGTGTAACGTTTTCATAGTGGCATTCATTTGCTTAAGCTCTTTTTAAGGTTATGTCGTTTGAGTCATTTGCGTTTAGGTTTCATCATTCATTTTTGTTTAATGCAACCAAAGTATTCAAATTTCTTCCGTCAATATTCGTTTTTCCGAACAGTTGAACACCTTGTCAAAAAATTTCGAATCGAAACGTACGCCTTATAATGCTCTCACGCCAATAAAACACAAAGTTATTACTGCGGCTTTTATTTTTCGAAGTAAACTTTTAGAGAAGTAAGGACTTGAGTTAAGAGAAAGAGAAATATATGTAAATTAAAAGGGAAAAGTGCTTTGTCGTATTCCACTAAACTGTGTTTTTAGACGGTGTCTTAAAACTGTAAAATAAAATGAAATATTAAGCAAGTTACATTTAAATTACATATAATCTTATGATCCATAAAATTAACTAAGCAGCCGGCGGTTAAAGTCGGTATAAGTTGTATTTAATTTTTACAAGTAAATCTAAGTATTAATCGTTATATAATGCCCGTAAATTATTGCTAATCTTGAGGGCATTGTGCTTTTGCACTGCTGCAACGCCGAGGTCCTCAAAGAACTGGACGCTTTCAAGCTCATAGTTGGCGATAAAATATTCCAATTCTCTTCATATCTCGATGTTCTTATTACGAACAATGACACGTTGACAGCAATAACCACTCGGAGAGGTATAGTCAAGACTGGCGCCGGACATCTCGGTTGATAACATAAAATGTTACCTTACTGCAAGACCCGTGTCGGTCAATCTAAATCGTATTGGTATTTTCAAATTGGCTCCATTTCAACTTAGAGCTATCACGAGCTTTCTTTTCGAAAGAATTCAGCGAAATTTTGTTAAATAAATCATTGTGACTGCTTGGATCCTTAATAAACGCAGTTACTCCTCATGATATGCCCCGAAACACTAACACGTTTGACCCTTGACCTACAAAAAAATGAATGTTTCCGCAAGTCTCACTCTGTCGGCTAAGTACGAGCGAATAAGTTTCACAGCGGTACGTAAGAAGTTTGGTACAAGAAGTGTCACGATCAGTAAAGTCAAAAGTCTTCAATGCTACACCGTATAGTATCCGTAATTTTGATTAGGGCGATGACTATAATAGGCACTGCATATTAGAAACCTCAACAAATACAAATTCAACAACCCAGGCCAAGAACTGAATTGCAAACCAATCACGAAGGACTACAATATCTCTTTCGTTTATCGAAAAAGTCTTCTCTTCTTATTGCAAATAATGCTGTAATCTATTGTAGAAGAAACATCACTCTGTAGTAACCAAATATTAGTGTTCTTTACCGAATTTATGAATGGCGAAACGCGTTAGGATTAAAAGTTCATCAGCAACGAGTCATTGTTTAAAAAATCATAAACTTCAAATACTAAAAAGTTGCTATAAAATTTGCGTGACTAAGATAACTCATTACCTAAAAATTTTGCATAACAAATTTCAAAAGCAAATCATTGAATCCCAAGTTGTTGTTAAAAATATTTTGTTGCAAAACATTTATAAAGCAATTGTTTTATAGACTTGTAAACACTGCATACCCTAGATAGATTGCAACACTGCGCGCCACAACATTATTGTCACAATGTAATAGGAAATTACTCGCGCTCTTGTTATATATGTATTGCAAACAATTAAGCTATGGAAAATTTATTGTTTTCAGTTTTTGATATGCAAAAAAAAAAAAAAAGAAAAAAAAAACAACTTTAATTAAACGGC
Organism: Glossina fuscipes; assembly: GCF_014805625.2. Taxonomy (NCBI): domain Eukaryota; kingdom Metazoa; phylum Arthropoda; class Insecta; order Diptera; family Glossinidae; genus Glossina; species Glossina fuscipes. The sequence goes on along the minus strand of NW_023998422.1, from coordinate 489,918 downwards.
TTTTATTACAGAGTCAAAAGGATGAATGTGTGCGAAACTGTTTTTTTGGAGTTGCGTTGTTTTATGCCCTTTTTCATTCTTTTTTGGGCAAACGTGACTAAAAAATAATAAAGAACCAACGGGGAGTTAAAGTTATGACAAGTTAAAAAAAGAGTAAAATCCTGACAAGCTTATCTACCAATGTAATAAAGTTAAGTAAGCAAACAGACACTAAGCCCACCGTTGCTGTTTTAAGGCAGGCCAATGAATGCTGAAAAGAAAAATTTTATTGAAATCGAAAAAGAGAGAGAGAGTGTGTGAGAGATGCATTTTGTAATAATTAGGCCGGAATTAGGTCGTACGTGAGTTTTCATAAAAGTCGCAACTTATTTTCATTAAATTAAGGGTAAAGCCACAGTTTTATCTTTCTAATCAAATTAATTCTATTGTAGCCTTTAGGAAAATAAAAAGAAGTAAGAACGATGTCGTCGCTTTAGGACAATTCTTCTACATCTTCTTCTTACTTGAAAGCAGTCCATTTTATCAAACATGTGCAGGACATTTTCCCAGGTATTAAAAAACACTGCTAACTGCTTCTGTAAGTCACAAGCTACATTTCACAAACTTTTGGAGGCGAGTTTTTAGGTGAGTTAACCGTTTTTGTCCGTAATTTCTACAATTGTGTTCGCTAAGATTGGAGGAGAAAATCATTGTGTTCACTATCTTTTTATGACCCGTTAACTGAGGTTTGACTTTCCTTTTACCAAAAACATGAATCCATTTTTATATCTATTTTTTTACTACGAACGGGGAGTGGCATGTGCTTCGAATTAAAAATGATGTTTTCGAGGATTTAAAGGGCTATATTAGTTCCACCCAAAGCGATACACTTACTCCAACTTACTCTTTACGAGTCGGATACGTAATCACTAGCCCTCTACAAAACTACATCATGGAAAAAATCGCTCAATTTTTTTCAGGATATGGCTTTTTAATCCTCTTGCGGCTAACAACCTGAGATTAATTTTAAATTCATGTCTTAAATTTCATCAAGTGTAGTCACTTTGTATGAAGGATAAATGAGTTTCGTAATTGCACGGTCCACAAAATATTAGCTTAGACAACCCAAGCTGTTCGTTTTTCCCCTGATTCAATACTGAAAGTAATTTCACTAGTATTCTGATTTTATAGGAAATCGCGTGTGTGTGTTTTTTTCGCCTATACTCTCTCACTCTCTCTTTTCGAAGTACAGATTTATATATATTTCCGAAGTTTTATCACTTACCGGCTCTAACATGAACATCTCTTGAGATAATTGTGCCAAATTGATTCCGGGCCAAACAAGCATAGACTTGAGCATGAACTTCTTGACGATAATCTTCAGCTCTGAATGGTGGAAAAACTAATTTTCCATCAGAGGAAATTTGACGCAAGCCGGGAACATCACCAACGGCAGTACCATCGCTACGAATCCAAATAATTTCAGGCATAGGGTTTCCGCTAGCTTTGCATTCAATTTCGGCACCCGTCGAATTTGAGAAATCAATGCGATTGGTGGGCTCCTTAAGAAAGACGGGTCCTTTTTGATCGGCATCAGGAGGATTTGCGGCCAGCGTAAATGGAGCTATGGGAAAAGAATTAATTAACGAAACTTTTAAATTTTTAAAAACTGTAGACAGCAAAAAAAAAGACTTTTTTCTTTTAATTGAAAATAATATTTCCTTGACGACAACAACCCGCGACCATATTTACACAATACACTTAATAATATTACATAGTGAAAACAAATTTCAGATTCGAGATGACAAACTCAACAATTCTACATATGTATGTATGTATGTATGTATGTTCAGATACGGATCAGTGACTTATTACACAGATAACAAAATGGATATGTTGGTATATTTGCTGCCTTAGCAGCTTACTGTGTGGTGGCTAAGCTAACGTAAACCACAGTTTAATGGATATTTACAAAGCAAATAATATAAAAGGGTGACAAAAAACTTTTTAGAACCACATGCTATCATTTCATATTCTTCTTTACTTTGCATGCTTCACAAATCCACATCTCCTATCGGGTGCGCAAACTTTTTTGTCTGTTGCTGACTCTTCTCTATTCATTGTTTTTCTCATCATCCATGTGCTTGGGAAAAGCAAAGGGAAAAAGATGTCGTTAACATTTTTATCTCTCTGACGTCACCATCATCTTCACCATAATATAGGCGAGAATTTTATAGCTTGTCACCACCAGCAAGGAAAAAGCTTACTTAATTTGTTATTACGTCTGCAACCATTGACAAGCAACAAAGCTTCATATAGAGCGGTTTATAAACCGTTGTTTACAATACAGTACAGTAGAGTAAATCACAATACCTCAAAGTGCCGTATGGTTCAACACAGTGTTCTACACTTCAAATGTATGAAAGTCTCAGATTCCTTTGATCCTGTATGTAATCACCGGGTTAATTATTTATAATGGGCAATGTAAGCCACATCTCTTATTGACTTATTAGTCCATTTAAACGCAATATAAAGAAAAAAAAAAGAAAAAAGCGTCAATGATGACTATTTTACTTGCAATACGTCAAGGAACAAGAAAAGAAGTTTACAGCAGAGCTTGCGGTATTTTACGGTGTTCTTAAGGTTGCTATGAAAGGTTTACCACAACTCTTTTTAATCGTTTTCACAGTCTCTTTACGCGGTATCTGTTCAACAAGAAAAAATCAATATCAAATGAGGAAAGACAAAAAACAACAATACCTTGAACAGTGGTAAAAAAATGATATTTAAAAATTATTTGTACATATATTCATACGAACATTCATACAGGCAAGCTTCAAAAAACAAATTTAAAAAATTTGAAAGATGCCTTAGTGAGCGCTTCAAGTATTATTGTTTGTACGAAAATATGGTTTACATTTCAAATTTTTATTTGTTCAGAAATACAACTGATTGATACATCATTTATAATTAAAAAAAGTTTATATAAAGCATAATTAATGACTAACTATCCCATAAAAGAAGAAAGAAGAATAGCATGAAATATTTCAGTTCAACGACCCATAACAACTTTAGAGAATGCGGATAATTTTTGTAATTAAAATGTATTTTTTTACTCTGTAAGCATTAATTTAAATCATAAATTAGGAATGAAAATATATAATGTTACCCTTGTAAAGTCAAAATTTTTGATGAAAATAATACTTATGTACGAGTATAATTATCGCTGCCATTATACTTGCACAGTTCAATTATTTAGAACATTTCCGTTGTGTGATCATAAATAAATAAATATTCAATAGACGCGAAAATCATAATGACAAACGTATAATTGCTGTTTAAACAATAGAATATCAACTACGTGTCTCGAATACAAAATAATACAATTACGTGCTGTGTCAGTACATTAGACCATCGTCATAAGCGTAGAAATAAAAAAGAGTGCATAATTAAATACATTTAATTAGAGACAGGCCACCTGCTTAAATAAAACTATCCCAACATACTATATAAATGAAATGTTTCGGATGCAGACATAAAAAACCAGACAAAAAAAAGGTCCTATTTTCTATTCATAACAAAAATCAAACAGCCGAGCAATCATTTCTCAAAAACATTTTGATATTCATAAAGACGTTGCAGTTAATACAGCTCAGGGGTTCATAAATAGATGATCTAAAGTATTCATTGACCCAGATGTTACCAAGCGCTTGTACACTTTGTCAGTTAGATCAACTCTTGAGCACTCGTCGGTAGCTTAGCTTCCTAGTTATAGATGTAATGTCATGTTATTTTGGAGTCTGTTCAACGGGACGTTTTGATGCTTGGTTTGCCAGGTTTGAGATGGGATCCTACGCTACCTCTTCCACCATATATTAATAGACTGAAGCTCGTTAACCCTTGAAAAAAGGGGTGTAACTAACCTTCATTTTTAAGCTAATAAAAGGAGATGTTCTTTCGCCGTCTTTATTAGAACTTATTAATATTCACATCTCCGGTAGGGTTTGCGGTGGGATTCTGTTCTATCTCTTCAACCCTGTAATAGTACACTGAAGCACATTGATTTACCTACCCTTAAAAAAAACGAGAGAACGAGTGCAGGATGTAACCTTTGTCTTTAAGCTAATAAAAGGAGATATTTTTTCGCGGTTTTATTAGAACTTATTAATATTCACATCCCCAGTAGGGTGTCAAGACACTTTGTTCACTTGCAGCTACTAAAATGCCGAACCAATTATGAGTTGTTCACTCCGTTTTGAGTAATGTGTCCTGTCCGTTTTGTCCGTTAATAAGGTTAAAAGTAGAATATTGTATAACTAACAGCTAAATATTTTCGACGTTTGAACAATACACGCAGATTGAATCATAATATTCCTTTATATTTGATTTTGTTTCTCATTTGTCATTATTAACGCAGAGCACACATTTATTCGTTATTGTATATCCTTGTATCTTGATTTAGGGTTTAGTTGATTGCCAGTGTATACCAGTGTAACCTTAAGCCTAAGGTACTCTTTTTCAAATTTCTTCCTTTTTTTTTCGCTGATTGTATTTGGAGAACATTTTTATTCACCTGAAAATGAGATCCTATTGAAGCGGAAGCAAGTGTTAATTGCAGAAGAAGTCCATTTAAGAGAGAAACCCAATCTAGTTGATTGCAACAAGACCTGTACCTGATTTGATTTCGCTCGGTCCACTTTTTCTATTGGCAAATACTTTCGAATAAAGTCAGAGTGTTTTAGATTAACATTGAATGTCGAAGAGTTTAGTAGAAAGTTTTTGCATATCAATAGACCCATTGGCCTGCATTTCCTGACTTGGCAGGAATGTGGGGTTTTATTAGAGAGAATAAGCGGTATATAGCAAAAATGGTCTTTTAAAAAAAGCTTTAAGATCTTAAGCGTACGAAAAACATATAACAATAAAAATAGATCGCTGCAACGCAAATGTGTCAGATAATATAATAGCGAAGCTCGGCTCAAACACAGAATATTTCCATTTTAAGAACCGCAATTTTCAATCAATTTTTTCGACTTAAATGATCGTCAAGAAAACTATGAGAAGATAATGATGAACGTGGAAAAATTTTAAGTAATGCAAAATCTAGATTTCTCTAACATAAATGTATGGCGGTGTGTGGTATTTGAAATTATGAGATGCGTTTATCCAAGCGTTACTAGAATATTTTCGGTAAGTTAATTTAAATCTTATTTGTTAACAAAAGATTTGCTTTTATAATTCCTTAGTACGTACAAAAATTAAGTGATACTTAAATGATACGATCCATGCCACGCAATTCTTAAGTGAAAGATGCCTAGCGGTGCCGATATTTTCATTTTTAAATAATTTTCAAAAACATGATTTTTTTTTTAGTAGCCAACTATATCTTTAATAACCTCCTCGAATATTATTGTCTTTCGTTCCCTTCGAAAAAAATAATGCTTTTTTTTTTAATGCTGTTACTTTAAACAGGGTTGCAAGCAAAGATGTGTGGATAACAATGTGCCGTTCTTGAAATGATTTATTGCTGCCTTCTGTCAATCACTATCGATACAAACTTGCAAAAAAAATCAAACACTAATTATTAGCAGTGAAAACTATCTGACTGCTCAAACCGCTACAATCATTGCAAAGGACGAAGTTATTACTTGCTTTCGAGTATTCACTTTTAATCATAAATGCTTATATTCGACCTAAGCATTACTTTTTGTCCCTTTTGTTCTAAAACTCTGCCAGAAATGAAAGTACCAAAAAAAAGAAAAAAGATGCAAGAACAATAGCCAAGTGCTGGCATGACAATACAACAGCATTGTGTTGATCCGATTAAGTTGAAAAAACAACACCAACACCAAAAAGCAAGAAAAACTTGATTTATACCTTAAATGAACAGAAAACACCTGCCGCGTTTTTTTCTTATATATATGCTGACTACATAAAACCTTGTTCGAAAGCAACAGACAGTTCAGTAAGCTAAACACAGACGAAGGGAATCTACGAATTATACAATGCTATGCTCTGCTGATGCTCTGCTTGTAAATGCTTAAGAAGCTCCTTAGGAAATGATCAGCTCCAGCTTTCAGCTAATAAAATTCTACTAAGAGAAGGCATTCGCCAAACATTATCGACAAAAATTGTTTATAAACATGATCATAAAATTTAAATGTCGACATCCATGCATGGATGTCTTATGGTATGGTAACGTAGATAACCATGTGTAGGGTAAACAGTAAACTTCAATGATAAACAATTTTTGGAAAAATATTGTTTGGTTTTCATTTCTTTTATAAGACAAAATAATAAAAAAAAAAAATATAATAAAGAAATCTAAAAACGTGTTGGTGGCTATACAAAATTTTTATTTTAAAGTGCACAACGAAACAATTTTTTTAATGACACGAATCGACGTTTCGGATGAATGGAAAAGAATATGAAAAAAAAATTGATAGGAGTTATTTGAAAACTCCGAGGGGAGGATTGAAAGTATAGCAAAATCTTTGGCAAACAGGACTTACTAACTCGACCATTTCGAGTAAACGTTACATGTTTTGTTCGAACATACGTTCATCTTAAAAACGTATTTTAATCACTCACATCTCACTTGTTGTTTTCTACCTAAATCCCAGTTTTTTTATTTTATATTATTTTGCTTTTCAATACAAAGGAAATACTTGCAAGGAGACCGGAGCAGATGTTAAGCAGCTGCAAAATTTTTAATTTGTTAGTTCATCCCTGCAAGCATGAATGCACAGTTACATACATATATGCATCTTTTACTGGGCTCGTATGTAGCAATTTATGTGAGCAAGGCAACACGATTTGTTGCGCTCATCATTCCACATGTAGTAGTAAGGGAAGATATATATGAATCAAATATTTCTTATAGTATGCATACACATTACCAGCTGAAAGGTTTGCAATTTTCCGTTTCATCAGTCTTTGTAGGTGTGTTTTGCGCGCTAGTGATATTCTTCAATAAGGCGAATATTTTAATGAAGAAGTGAAACACACGGGAAATAGAAAATTATGAGATGAAATACAGTCTGAAATTTTGATATTCTCAACTTAAGGGCGTGAAGTTCTATTTAAATATAACTACCAAAGACACAAACTAAAATTTTTTGTCACAGCTCTGTAACAGAATTCTGTTAAACGAAGTCTCGCAGGGATTTTACTCGAAATACAAGTAAAATAGAACTTTTTGAGAATTTTTTTGCAAGACGTTATAAACAAAACATGACTTTATGTAAATTAATTGATATTCGAAAGGACAACATTTTTACAGGTTGTCAAGGCGAAAGTTTGCGTAGGTACTGTGGCCAAACCATGTCCTGTGAAAAAATGAAACTAACACATAGTGAACCCTCTATTAATAGCCTTCCCAACGATGTCCAGGTTATATTAAGCTTTCCGTAGAATTTTTTGTACATTTACCGGCAATAGATTATGATTAGTGAGCAAGAAATCAATTTGGAGGGCGTACCCTCCAACCGATTTTATCTATTTTCAGTATCAACCCCGTTGTAAGAACTTTCAATGTTTTTGGCCAATTTGAAGTCGGTAGCTTCATTTTTGCGGCCAGGAGAATCGTTACAACACACAGTATACAGACGGATGGACTGCCAGATATGGCTTAATTCATTCAAAATTTCATGCCGATCGAATATGTATATATTGTAAATATCAGTTAACAGTACACAAAAATAGTCCAAAACGTTTAACACCAAACCGTTTGCAGCGCTTCTGTTATAATTCTCCTCTAAAGGTAAAGTTCACAAAATAAAAAAAAAATAAAAGAAATTTCTTTGCAGCTTAATATAATAATGCATGTTAAGAGCAAGCAGTTTGAGGACACATTAAAGCAAAGCTATGCGCTCTATGAAAAATATCAAACATTAATTCATAACGATCGACCCAACAATGTTCACGACTATTTAGAATTCTTGCAGCGATCGCCATTAAAGGTTGACAAAAGCTTTGGAAGATTTTAATAATTTTCTTTATTATGTCACATTATTCTACTAGCCATCGCAAAACCGTTGACCAGGAATTTTGCTGTATTTTTTGTATATCCGAAAAATAGGCATCAGGGATATAGGAAGTGTTATTAATGACCGCGATATATATTTGTCCGTCCGTTGTAATTTCCATATTTGCAATACCAATGGTGATTTACAAGTAACGGTAACAGCTGGATAAGTAAATTAAAATCTGAATGCATACAATGTATAACATATTAGGAATTCAAAATGTAGTATTTATTGCTTACTATTGATTCGCTGAAGGGTAGAAAAATATCATGAAAGCAAAATAAAAGTATCATGAAAATAAAATAAAAATATCATGAAAATAATTCCTGAGAATCTTTTTGTGGGACTTTGAATATTGCTTTTTATAACTTAGGCTGCTGCAGAAACAATGCTCACAATCAAAGTCGAGAATTTTTACGCAAAAATTGACAAAATCATGCCCACACAAAGTTACAAGTGATTTAATTTATGTTTTCCATTTTTTGTCCGTCTCTCCGTCTTATTTGTTTTGCTCAACTTGCTCAACAACCAAAAGAACTTGCTAGCGGCAGCGCAGATGAACCTAACTAGGTACAGCGTTGCAGCACGGTTGTTAGGTGCAGCGCTGCAGTTAGGTGAAGCATTGCAGTTGGTGGCAGTACAGTCGCCAGCGGCCGTCCTGTTCTCTTGGGTTGCACGTATAGAACGAATTTTTTAAAATATTGCGATGACATTTGGTATTCTGACGTGTTTTGGCCCAGGGATAAACGCTGTTGAAAACGGTACGGTTCGGACTACTTCCTTGACCGCCTCCCATATAGCGAATTATATTATATCATCATACCATCAGTCATATGTATAACAGTAGCGTTGTCTACAACATTTTATAGTGCATTGCGATCCATTATTGTCTTCTATTGCAATTTTTTTATTCATTATCCACAAAGATCTAAAATTTGATTTAAATTCTTCTTTCTCTTGGTCTAATTTTCAAGAATTAGAACTTCATCCTTACCAAAACTTGCGTTATAGACATACTAAATCGTTTAACGCCATTTACCAACGGAACTATGTGAAGACCGTAATAATTGCTTTCACCAATTAATTTAATAAGCAATAGTCTTTCATAGCCCTAACGATTATTTCAAAGTATCGTTATTATTTATTGTGGATGAGTTACTACTGTCCGCCTTATTCTGAGCAGCCTTCTATTTGTTCCTTTTTTTACAACTCCATTTATGATTTTGCTAAACTAAGAAGCTTGTGTTAATGCACATAATTTTACGACCGCAGATCTATAAAAGTGCCAAAATAACTAATTAAGTCAGTGTTAAGCAGTGTAGCTAATACAACTTTAGAAATTAGAAGTTAGAAGCAAGTGCTCCTGGATGGTAAATTTTGCTATTGGTTGTTTAATATCTCTTCGTTATACCTTGCAATACATGTAGTACAAGAGTCGCTGCATCCAGCTACGTGCAGCGCTGCATACAGCTATGTGCGGTGCATTCCGCTAAATGCACTGCACTCGGATAAGTGCGCTGCATTCAGTTATGTGCAGCAATGCTGCATACAACTATGTACGCTGTATTCCTCTAAGTGCGCTGCAGGCAGCTAGGTGCTTATATCTTGCAATACATGTAGTAGAGAAGTTGGTGCATCCAGCTACGTGCGCTGCGTTCAGCTAAGTGCAGCGCTGCATTTGGCTATGTGCAGCGCTGCATTCGGCTATGTGCAGCATCCAGCTATGTGCAGCGCTGCAGCTAGGTCCAGAGCGATCAAGTTTGGTGTACTGACATGGTTTGGCTTATTAAGCAATAGTCTTTCATAGCCCTAACGATTATTTCAACGTATCGTTATTATTTATTGTGGATGAGTTAGTACTGTCCGCCTTATTCTGAGCTGCATCCGGCTAACTGCAGCGCTGCATTCAGCTATGTTCAGCATCCAGCTATGTGCAGCGCTGCATTCAACTATGTACAGCGCTGCATCCGGCTATGCAGCATCCAGCTATGTTCACCATCCAGCTATGTGCAGCATCCGGCTATGTGCAGCGCTGCATTCAGCTATGTGCAGCACCCAGCTATGTGCAGCGC
>NW_023998422.1:479650-479830 GCF_014805625.2 Glossina fuscipes | reverse complement strand
ATGTGCAGCGCTGCAGCTAGGTCCAGAGCGATCAAATTTAGTGTACTGACATGTTTTGGCTTATTAAGCAATAGTCTTTCATAGCCCTAACAAATATTTCAACATATCGTTATTATTTATTGTGGATGAGTTACTACTGTCCGCCTTATTCTGAGCAGCCTTCTATTTGTTCCTTTTTTT